>NC_140955.1:74912586-75080086 GCF_014529385.1 Adiantum capillus-veneris | reverse complement strand
CATCTTCTTGCAACATGAGCTTCGTTGTGATTGACAACCAAACATGTCTTCATGCCACACTTAGGTCGCTTCCCTGAGTATTGACATATTATGCATGTCAGTGCCAAATAGCTATGCTATAGATGTTCACTGTAGTGATCCGCTAACATAAACAGAAATGTTGAGGAATCGATCCTACAATGGTCGAGTGATCTTGTGACTTATTTGGTTTGTCCAAAAGACACTTTAAAGCCATCCATCTTTCATTAGCAACATAGTAGCAAAAGTGGTTTTGGCTAAAGGACTTTCTAGAGCATTCATTTGGTAGCAAAGAGTGTTGTGACTAAGTAATTTTGAAGCATTTCATCAAATTCTTGTTGCTTTTAGAGTGTTGTATACACCATCACCACTAGTCATTTTTTCACACTTTGTTTGTTCTATTGTACATTGTCATTTTAAGTTCATAGGAGCAGGTTTAGTTCCAAAACCATCACTTTGGGTTGCAAAAGTACGAGAGAAACTATCGAGAAACCATATTTGGGTATAAAAAACTGTAACTCTCCCAAAGACATGTTGAAAAATAGAGCAAAGAGTGACAAAATTGCAAACATCATAGGATTAGCTTTCCAAGATAGTGTAAAACAAAACTAGAGTTGCATTGCAACTTGAGAGGGAACATGAATTGCGATCCATGTACCTCAAGCCAAAAATTAAAAATTTTGGGTGCACATTGAAACCCAAGGAGTGTTAATGATAGAACAAGGCCTTTGAATGCAAAAAAGACTTCAAAACACTCCTCAAATCAAGAAGTATGGAAAGATAGAGTGAAAACCACTGGATCAAACCAAATTATAAGTAAATTTAAAAATTTGGCATCCAAATTTGGCAAAAAACTTGGGAATAGCATGCTGTTAATGTTTTTTTTTTTGGAATCCATGTATCTTTTTATATGTGATGCTACATGCATTTTATTTGCATATGTGCTACATTTTCACAATGTTTGTTTGTTTGCATAATTCCATAGCCATCCGCGCTAATTTTTATAATAAAACTAATTATCTCGGTCATTGTTCAAGGAAGGTTTTTTGCCACTATGAAGTTCCCATAGACGGTGCCAAGAGTTTTGCGAGCCCGATGGTATGACTAGGCGATATTTTGAGCAATAAAATTACAATGCTGGTCACCGGGCATCTCAGCCCAAATAGTCTAGGTTTGCATATCGGCCAAATTTTATACGAGGAGAGCATTGGTTAAATTGCAAAGGTCTAATGATGGTTTTTTTTAAAAAGCATTATTCAAAATGAAATTGAAATGGTGCCACTTTTTGGGATGATTGCTTATGAGAGAGAGAGAGAGGGGTGGGGGGGGGGGGGGGGGGGGGGGGGGGGGGGGGGGGGGGGGGGGGCGGGGGAGGAGACCCATTTGCATGTCGGGTGCATGAGGGCACCTAAGAGCATTGTGTGTTTATGCTTTTTGTGTGTCCATTGAAGAGAAGAAGAGAGGTTGCTCTCTGTTGAGAACAAAGAAGAGAGGATATCCATCCTTTGCTACTAAATCTCAAAAGAGAGGGAGAGAGAGAAGCTCTCCATTGCCAGTTAAAGAGAGAAAACTCCCTACCTTCTACAGTCTGAGCATAGAGAGCTTTAGGATTTTCTATCAAACTTATAGAGAGGGAATTTGCTGCCATAGTCAAGCAAAGGTTGAGAAAGACTCTCTTTGTATGTTCAAAGAGAGAGAATAGAGGAGTAGGGACTGAGAGAGAGAGAGAGAGAGAGGAGGGCGTCATGCAATCCAAAATTAGAGAGAGAAATTTGTGGCTACTCTCTAGATCGAGTAGTAGAGCGAGGAGAATGGGGTTGTAGTAGAAGGTGAGCAAGTAGGAGGGCGCTCTCCAATCCTACAAAACTTGGAGAGAGAGAGAGAGAGAGAGAGAGAGAGAGAGAGAGAGAGAGAGAGAGAGAGAGAGAGAGAGAGAGAGAGAGAGAGAGAGAGAGAGGACCACTTCCTCTACGAGAAGAAGAAGAAGAGGGTTTTTTTGTTGCAATTTGACTAGAGAGGGATTTATTTAGCTATCCCCATAATCTTAGCTTTGATACCACGTGAGAGATACCCCTCCCCAAGGGTCTATGCACAAAATATACAATTTACACTTTTATACAGTTTTAAATATACAATTTCAATATACATCAAAGTTGCAGAAGCGTTTGCATAGGGGAGGAGTTCTCAGTGCCCAACCTAGCATGGAGTTAAGCCATGAGCCGGACTACATCCAGAAGCACCTAGCGACTAGTCCTACCTTTGAATAGGTGATATGAATGAAAGCATATTCAAGAAAAAAACATTGTGGCGGGTGAATATATGTGTACAATGCATTGCGAGAATAGAGAGAGAGAGAGAGAGAGAGAGAGAGAGAGAGAGAGAGAGAGAGAGAGAGAGAGAGAGAGAGAATAGTGGAGGGTGAAATAGAGTGTACAAAGACACAAGAGAATGACAAAAGAGATTCTTTAAATGCCCAATCTAAATGAAATAGGAAACCATGTATTAATGCAACAACAAAATCTTGATATACCATAACATCAAAAATATAAATGACTAGCACAACACCGATCCTATGTAGGGACTAATTGGTCCACCCATCCAATTCCGCTCTACTATAGACAGAGAAAATTTTACTTTGTCCAGGAGCGAGCGAGAATACCTCCAACCTACCTGAGCCAGACATAGGGTGAGGCCGCTTTGCCTCCCTCCATGAATGTGAGCTCTAAAAGGATCTCAAATACCAGTAGGTGGTAGGTATCAACACCAACCATAACAGCTTAGGTGTCATGCCTCTTTGATGCCCAGGTGTTTAGACAATGCCAAGGATGGATCCCCAATGCATTAGCCATGTAGCTCATTCAACCCCCAATGCACTAATCGTGTAGATGAGCTTAACAAAACAGAATACCTAGGCAACACCCTTGATCTAGCAAAGCCTTGATGTCTAAGGCTAAGTGATGTAGGTGATCCTAGTCTTGTTGTGACGTTGCCATGAGAAACATAACACATGAGTCCAATCACAATAGCATCTTCCATATACACATATAATCTTTTCCAAGCAGTTACAATGTACAGGGTATCTACCATTACACATCCACTATAAACTATCTAAACTACTTCATGTTCCAATCCAAATTATAAACCATAATCCAATCACATCACATGGGTGAGCACTCCACCCAACTTAGGGTAATGCACATCCAATCCTACAAAACCAGTTTAGCACATAACATGGCTGTGAAAATTTTGGTAGCACAACCATATCCCAAAATAAGATCGAAGAGCCACACCGGCTTCCACAATCAAAATCATAACCATAATCCACGAGGGATCTCAGCCCTTTATCATAAACCATATTCTATACTAAACCGACTCCCACACTTGGAGTTTGATATATCCACTGCAATCAGATTGAGTGCATATACATGGCCCTTAAGACATAAACTTTCTATGCATAGAATAAGTCTGACCAACGAATAATCATGATAGAAAAATCAAATTTTGACAATTTCTAACCATGAATAAGTGATGCACTATAAACGCACCTCACCCCCTAGTATATAGAGCTAGTTTTGACTAAGGAATCCCAAATCTTGAGCAAGATTTTTTGAGCAATCTCTAAATCGAGCAAAACAAGGCAAAGTACACTATCAACCAAGCCAATGAAGGCAAAACAAGATCTCATTTTTTTACTACCGATCAACAACCACCCCTCCTCAGCTCTGCTTGATCTTGATCTTGGCAAAACACATCCAATCTTTGTAATAGTTGGACCCATTATGAACACATCACACACATAATGGTGCAATAGATCATCAATACAGATTCTTCACATTGAAGCTCATCGACATTAGGTATTGCTACATTAGCATCAACACTTGTTTGGCACCAAAACAAGACACTTGGGTGTCCCATTTTTTAGTATTTCGATTACCTGCCATGCATGTAAAGATAATCTCAAAATATCCTTTTGTGGACCCTTCATATAAGAGTCACAGTATTCTCTCCAAAGCGAAGTGCAACGGCAGCTCTGTGCTCACGGGATTCTCCAAGCTCATCACCATGACGAGAGAACACCTAGGAAGCCTCCTTGTGAGACTACCAAAAGAGGTCTCTCTCCGATTCGGGAAGAAGAAGAGAATCCATATGAAGGGCTCAAGAATTTACTTCTTGATGATGCATCTCCTTTCCAAAGGAGAACTCAAGAGCCTCCACCAAAGGAACGAGAAAGAAGCGAGTCTCCTGCCACCTCGATGGAGATGGCTCCACGAAGACGGCGGGCTAAACGCTCTCCATCACCACCAAAGCGGAGAAGACCATCATACTCTTCTCCACGCCATAATTCAAAGAGGGATGATAAAAAGCAAGAGAAGAAAAAGGCGAGAAAGACGACATCCTCTTCTCCATATTCTTCATCCTCTTCCTCTTATGAAAGCTATGGTGAAGACGACAAAGATCAAGACAAGAAAAAGGCGAGAAAGAGGTCACCCTCTTCTCCACCTTCTTCAAATTCTTCACCTTTTGAAGAAAGTGATGGTGCAACCTTTGAACCATCAAAAAGAAGAGGCCATAGGAAATCCTATGCCGCATGGAAGAGGTCGTCCAAGATGAAGAAATTCAAAGAGGGAGGGAAGAGCATCTCTTTCCTTACTTATGATGGCACCTTTGGTGCTACGGACAAAGTCTTGGCCTTTATTCGATGCGGCGTGTGGAGATGAGGGCTTCGTGGAGTCCTCTAAGCTACGCCATGTAGCTATGCACTTTCAAAAGTCCGCCAGACAATGGTGGTCTAGCCTACGAGCCAATGGTGAAGCTCCACGAACATGGAAAGCTTTAAGAGCTTCCATTATGAAGCAGTTTTTGGCCACCGATGCCAAAGACAAAGTACTCACCGAATGGTGAAGCTTAAAGCTCTCTCCCAATGAATCCATCCACAAATATGTAGACAAGTTTTGGGACCTACAACTCAAAGCCACTTTCTTCAAAAAGTTGGATTTTGGAGAGCAAAAGCAACAATTTTGTGCGGGCTTAACCGAAGAAATGGTGGAGTATGTCAACTCCCAAAGGCCACGTACCATATCGGCGGTAATACACCATACTATGGTGGCCTCACGAATCAATTTCCAAACGGGGGCTAAAAGAAATAATAAACCCCCGGAAAACAAGGGTTTCAATGAGCCTAAGGGGAAGGACAATGTCCAAAAGTCTCCTAATGGCAACTCCAACAAAGCTAAAGAGAAGGGAGTTTACAAAGGTAAGAATAAACTCTCTCCTGAAGAGCTTGAGTGTTATCGTAAGGATAACCAGTGTTTCAAGTGCAGCGAACAAGGACATGCGTACCGCGCTTGTCCCCAAAAGAACAACCGCCAAGATCCTCCTAGAGCTTCCTTGGTTGAAATCCAAGAGGAGGAGACTCACCAAACTCACCACAAAGGATCTCCTCTATGCCATGCTTGCGGAAAGGTAAGAGAACATGATGCTTTTATTCTCTATGACCCTGATTCTACTCACAATTTTATATCTATGGAGTTAGCCACCAAGCTAGGCATAAAATCCTATGAGATGGGAGATGTCCTACCTGCAGACAGTGCCTTCAAGGGGCAAGAAGCTTCAGTCACTCCCTTAATTGGGAAATTGAGGCTTCATGTCCAAGGCTATGTGGACAAAGAGGACTTCTTTATCTCTCCTCTCAAGCATGAGGATGTAATCCTAGGGGCACCATGGTTTGACCGCCTGGCTGCCGATGTTAAATTTCCTTTAAGGAGAATCTCCTTTAAGTTCAGGGAAAAAGACATGTATGTAGATGCTAAGGAAATGGGTAACACCATCCCCATTGTACATACACCAGCTTTCAACAAGTCAATAAAGAGCTCTATTTCCGTGTACATGATTTTTGTTAAAGATTCTCAAAATGAACCTAATGCTTTAACAAAAGAAAATAAAAGCAACCAAAAGGAATTAGAGTTATCCAATTTTCTCAAGGGGTTTCAAGATGTTTTTATTGACGACATCCCTTGTGAGCTACCTCCTAAACGAGGTAATGATGACCATGCAATTGAACTTCTTCCAGGAAGTTCACCGCCTAACAAACCTCCTTATAGAGTTTCTCAAGCTCAACAAGAGGAGATTATGCGGCAAGTGCATGAGTTAGTTGAGAAGGGCATGGTTAGGCCTAGCTCATCTCCATTTTGTTCACCCAAGCTACTAATGCAAAAGAAAGACGGCACATATCATATGTGTGTCGACTATAGAGTATTAAATACGATCACTATCAAAAATAGGTTTCGCGTTCCACGGGTAGAAGACCTATTTGATAAGCTACAAGGGTCGACCTACTTCAGTAGGATGACCTAAAAAGTGGCTATCATCAAATAAGGATAGTTGATCAAGACATTGTAAAGACCGCATTTCGCACCACATTTGGTCTTTACAAATACATTGTCATGCCTTTTGGCTTGACCAATGCACCAGCCACATTCAACCGCTTGATGGAGAAGCTGTTCAGGCCTCATCGAACCTTCACTGGAGTGATATTATCATCTACTCTAATTCATTGGAGGAACACAAGCAACACCTCCAGGTAATATTTCAAGTTTTAAGAGAGAATAAATTTTATGTTAATCGAAAGAAAAGTGAATTTTTCTTGCAAGAGATTCAATATTTAGGTCATATTATCTCTCAAGATGGCATCCAAATGGATCCATCTAAGTTAGAGGTAATAAAAGGATGGCCTAAACCAAGGAATCTTCATGAACTAAGAATATTTATAGGTATGTGTGCATGCTATAGACGCTTCATAGAAAAGTTCTCACAAATTGCGGGACCATTACATGCCCTAACAAAGAAAAGCGTTAGGTATACATGGTCTGCTAAGGAGAACAATGCTTTCAAAAAGCTTAAAGAAAAGCTTATCTCTCAACGTGTGCTTACACTACCGGATCTCTCAAAACCATTTGAGGTCCAATGTGATGCTTGTGGTGATTGCCTTGGAGCTGTTTTACTCCAAGAAGGGCACGCCATAGGCTATGAGAGTCGAAGGCTCGACCCTGTTGAGCAAGCTCTAGGCATAGATGAAAAGGAACTCCTTTCAGTTCTACATGCCTTAGACTCATGGAAGCACTATTTATTGGGGACTCCTTTCATTCTGCGAACGGATCACCAAAGTCTTAAGTACTTCATGACGTAGACCAAGCTCTCCAAAAAACAAATGAGGTGGGCAAATTTCCTTTCGCAATTTCATTTTCATATTGCTCACATTGCTGGCAAGCATAATCAAGTAGCTGATGCACTCTCAAGACGGCCGAGAGTGAATGCGGTTTCCATAGCAACTCACAATGATCTATCTTCAATGGTAGATGAGTACGCTATTGATCCTGATTTTAGAGATGTGATTTCAGCCCTTGCATTAGGGAAGAAAGAAGAACCATTTACCTTACAACATGGTTATCTTCTCTATGGAAATAGACTATGTGTTACTAACTCACTACGTGAGAAAGTAATGTATGAATCTCATGCTCCACCTTATGCGGGGCATAGAGGGATTCAGTCTACCTTAAAGGGAATTGAAACATATTTCTATTGGCCTACCATGAAAGTGAACATACAAGATTATGTTTCTAAATGTGTGGTATGCCAAAAGAATAAATTTGATACAGGGAAGCAACTTGGATTGCTTCAACCCTTGCCAATTCCTAATTCACCATGGGAGAGCATATCCATGGATTTTATATTTGGATTGCCTAAGTCTATCCATGGGAATACAGGAATATGGACGATAGTAGACAGGTTCAGTAAACAAGCTCATTTTATACCTGTCAAAAAGACTATCAAAGCCCATCAAATGGCAACCCTCTTCATTTCACAAATTTTCAAGTACCATGGCTTGCCAATTTCCATAGTGTTGGATAGAGATCCTAGAATGACCAGTAATTTCTGGAAGGGTCTCTTTGAGAATTTAGGGACAAGGCTAAACTTCTCTTCGGCCTATCATCCACAAACGGATGGCCAAAGTGAAATAGCTAACCTAACCATTCTCGATCTACTAAAAGCCCATGTAACGGAAGTAGATCAAAGATCCCAATGGGAGAAGTACTTACCCTTAGTGGAGTATGCTTACAATAACACTGTACATACTTCCACGGGAAAAGCACCTTTCCAGGTAATTGAGGGAAGATCAAAAAGTCCCTTGATACTTAAGGTACATGGGAAGATCTTCGCTGCAGATGAGTATAGCCGAGACCTACAAGAATCTTTCCAAAAGATTAAGGATGCTATCTCTATCTCACAGCAAAGGCAAAAGGCTGCTACTGACAAGCACAGAAGAGCCCAAGCCTTTAAAGAAAATGATTGGGTCTTGTTAAAGTTTCCCAAGGCTCGTCGATTAGGGCACACGACGGGCAAGAATCCTACGGGCCACCAAAAGTACTATGCTAAACTAGCAAAAAGGTACTATGGTCACTTTTAGATTCTTAGGCCAATCAATGAGATGGCCTATCAACTCAAGTTGCCCAATCATTGGCTCATACACAATGCTTTTCATGTGAGCCTATTAAAGCCTTACAAAGGAGAGCCACCTCAAGAACCAACTATTGAAGACCCACCGGAGATCGAGGACCACGAGGAGGTGCTGCAGCCCGAGTCCATTCTCTGACATGAAGACAAGGTATTAAGAGGCGGTAAGACTATCCGCCGATATCTTATTAAGTTTAAGAATTATCCTTTTGAAGATGCTAGATGGATGCAAGGCATACAATTAAAGGATAACCTAAACCTTGTCAATGCTTACAATGCTTCCCAAGAGTAAGCAAATGTACAAAATGTTAAAAATGAACAAAATTTTTGTCTTATAAGACTTTCTTTTTCTTTATTTGTGCACAAAAATGAAGTAGTATGCATGCTTAGATCAAGTTTGCGGAGACGACGTCTCCCAAACACCAAGTAGAGCTTGTCACTCTACTATGGAAGACTGATAGGACTAATGTGCAGACATGCTTGCGGTAGCCTCAGGCTCTCAAGCGCCAAATGGACTAGTCATCCATTATGGAATGATGTCGTAGGGTAACATAGGGATCCTCTACCCGCTAAGAAAAGGACTCATGCATATGCTTTATCTTCTCTACACCATAGTCGAGGACGACTATGATTTCAAGAGAGAGGTAATGTCATAATAATCAATATCTAATTCTCCTAAATGATTTTCTCATATTAAACTGATCATTTAATGTGGGGAAGTGCCAAGGGAGAAAAAAGCTAGAATATTGGTTAAGCTAGCAGACCGGCCACAGTAGGGATCCAAAGGAGGGAAAATAGGGAACCAAAGGGGGGGCCATCTGCAAAAGAGCCATGTGAAACAATGGGCCAAAAAGACCCTAAGGTTCAGCCCATTAAGACTTCCAAAATGCTAAGGTTCCAAAATTCAAAGGTTGTGTCCAAAGGGTTAAAGCTTAGGGGGAATTGGATGCTTTGTGTGCTCTCCAAAGTCAATGCATATCCCTACATGGGAGGGGGCGAACCCTTCTTCTAGGGGATGAGAGAGAAAGCCACACACACACAGACACAGGCTCCCTTTACACAAAGGGAATGAGGGACACATGTCAGCTCCTTAGGCCAGATGTCCACAAGGTGTGCCTAGTTTCTATTGGATGACCCTTGAAGTGGACCAATGAGAATTAAGCTAGAGTAAATCTAGTTTAATTAATTTAAAAACATTTAATAAAAGAAACCAATGAGAATTAAGTCTCCTAGAAGACTATTGGGCAGTCTCCCAAGGGGTCCAATGAGCATTCAGGAGCCCAATTGCTTGCCTGATTCCTATTGGCCAGGAGGCAAAGGGGTCCAATGAGAGTTTAGTTTAATTATTCAATTACCTAAAGCTCTCACAAAAGGGGAAAGGGGGACACATGTCAGAAGGCTATCACTTATGCTGCTTAATTGTCATTGGCTTGACTTGGGGAGAGCCAATGAGGGCTCAGCAAGAGCAAATAGCAAGAGGGCTCGCCCAAGAGAGAGAGGGGGCTGATTTTTGCAAGGCATTATCACACACACACTCACACAAGCTCATGTGTGAAGAAAGATAAGACTATCTCTTCCCAAGCTTTAATGGAGAACTCATCACCTACTCCAAGCTTGTGAGATAGAAGCTGACATCAACACTCTCTTGGCATGTGGATGCAAATCCAACCAAGAGACAAGCTTCAATGCATGCTTATCTCCTCTACCAAGCTAATTACTAAGCTAAGCTATGCTAATATGAGTGATTATGTGAGGAGATATACATCTTTCTCGTAAGATACTCCTTCTTCCTCTCAATCTACTCTTATACCCTGCTAGCTCTCACCATCTTCGAAGGTGTGTGAGGTCTTGGGTCTGAGAACGGGGATAACTAAAGTTGTGTTTGTTAAGTGTTTTGCTTAGTGCATGAAGCTTTCATCTTCATTGCACTAGCTAGTCTTGAAGGAACACAAAGAATTGTATTGTACAATGTCTCTCTTGATGGGAGAAACCATAATACAAAGCCTTTTGGAGGGGGGACCGGCTCCATGCAAATCTGGTCCTCAACTGTTGTCATTAGCTTAATTTCTCTCTCTTTTGAAAGTATTGTCGATGCTATCTAACTAGGTGCTATGCTTTTTGTTGCTCTCTCTCCACCCAAGCACTCTTGTAATTCTCATTAAGAATCTATTCTAATGAAATGCCCACTATGTTCATGCTAATTTCCGCTACACATAAGTTATTAAGCCATTAAATGTTACAGTTAATGAGGGATATTTTGGGAATTTTGGAGAAATTGAAGGGTATTTTCGGATTTTTGGTCAAATATGAGGGGTATGACAAGAATTTTGGAAATTTGAGGGGTGTTTTGGGAATTTCAAAAATTAGAGGGGCATTTTGATACTTTTTCCAAATAAAATCTCTATCTAGCCATGTCCGCCCATGTGGGGTGCTAGAGAGAAAAAGAGTGGGCAAAATTTTGAAGAGAGAAAGAATGAGTGAAATTTTGAGTACCAAAACAAAGCAAAGCACAAAAAATCTCCCTAGCTATGCAAGCGTGCACGGGGTGCTAGAAGAAGAAGAGGAAGAGTGCGTGAAAGTTTGAGCACCAAAGAAGAGAAAAGTTTCAAAAAAATCTCTATCTAGTCATTTATGCCAACATGGTGTGCTAGAGAGAGTAAGAGGGTGAAATTTTGAGTACCAAAAGAGTAAGAGAAGAAAAATCTCTCTCTAGCCATTCACGCCAATGTGGGGTGTTAGAGAAAAGAAGAGTGGGCAAAATTTTGAAGAGAGAAAGAGTGAGCAAAATTTTGAGGACCAAAGAAGAGCAAGAGTAGAAAATATATATCTCCAACCATTCACATCGACGTCGGGTGCTAGAGAGAAAAAAAAGTGGACAATATAAACACAAAAAAGGAAAGGGAAGAAAACTCTCTCTCTAGCCATCCACAACAGCATGGGGTGCTAGAGAGAGAAAGAGTGGGTGAAATTTTGAGCACCAAAGAAAAGCAAGAGGAAAAAAATGAAAATTAGGAATTTCCACAGTAGCCCTCAAATTAAAAAATCTCCCAATATACCCTTTGTATCAGTTTAGGATGGATTTGCTTGATAAGGGGTACATTGCTCAAAAAATTCCCAATATACCCTTGTATCACGACAAGGGGGAGTTATTTTTAAGTTTTCTACACAAAACTATTGATGAATGCAGTCACAAATAGAGACATTTGTGTCTAAAAACAAAGAAAAATTTCATCTTAAGAGTCCACATTACCATGTTTTTAGAGACGTTTACTAGGTTAATGAGGGATATTTTGGGAATTTTGGAGAAAATGAAGGGTATTTTGGGAAATTTTGGTCAAATATGAGGGGTATGACAAGAATTTTGGAAATTTGAGGGGTGTTTTGGGAATTTCAAAAATTAGAGGGGCATTTTGGTACTTTTTCCAAAAAATATCTCTATCTAGCCATGCACGCCCATGTGGCGTGCTAGAGAGAAAAAGAGTGGGCAAAATTTTGAAGAGAGAGAATGAGTGAAATTTTGAGTACCAAGAAAAAGCAAAAGCACAAAAAATCTCCCTAGCTATGCAAGCCGGCACGGGGTGCTAGAAGAAGAGAAATTGAAAGGAAAAAAAGAGCACGAGTGAAAAGATTTATCTCTAGACATGCACATCAGGGTGGGGTGCTAGAGAGAGGAATAGCTAGTAGAGAGAAAAGAAGTTTTTTTGAATGCCAGAAAAGAGCACGGGTGAAAAAAAATTCTCTCTAGCCATGCACGACGACGTGGGGTGCTAGAGAGAGGAACAATGGGCTATGTTAGTGGAGAGAGAGAAAAAGAGATTTTGAATGCCAAAAACAAGCAAGGGTGATTTTTTTTACTCTCTAGCCATGCATGGTGGCATGGGATGCTAGAGAGAGGAATAGAGGGTTATGCCAATGGAGAGAGAGAAGGAGAGAATTTGAATTCCAAGAAAGAGCACGTGCAAAAAAAAATCTCCTTACCCATGCAGGAGGGCATGAGGAGCTAGAGAGAGGAATAATGGGCGACTCGGCTATGAGAGTTTGGAGAGAGAGAAGAAGAATGCAGTTCTCTCTAGCCATGCACATGGGCGTGTGGTGCTAGAGAGAGGAATAGTGGGCTATGCCAGTTTGGGGGGGGGGGGAGAGAGAGAGAGAGAGAGAGAGAGAGAGAGAGAGAGAGAGAGAGAGAGAGAGAGAGAGAGAGAGAGAGAGAGAGAGAGAGAGAGAGATCTTCTCAACTTTGCATTGTGATATCTCAAAGGTCTCCAGATCGATGCAAGTCAAAGCTACTTGACTCATGCAAGCATGGTGTAGAAGCCATCACTTGCTTGTAAACAGAAAAATGGGAGAATACTTGCAAGATGCAAAGTTTAGCATCCAATCCAAAAAATATGTAGTTCTCAGGGTGGGTGTGACAAGGCGTCAGTGTTTGTTTTGTCCATACGGGCAATATGACTGCAAGGCATCAGTGTTTGTTTCAACTTATACTTCCTTAAATGTTTTTTTTTAATGTTTGTGTCTATTGGTACATTGCCTCACTTCTATACTTGCAAGAATGCACTATGTATGTAAAGAAATACCACAACGGTGGGCGTAACAAGCACGAACGAGGAAACTATCAGGTGCTCCAACTGTGAGAGATGTGTGTCCAAGGACAAAGTCTATGAAGTGGTTTCTTGTAAGGAACATTGTTGAACAAGTAGGGGATATTTCTAGGCGAGCAATTTTTGGTGAGCGCTTTTTAGGAATCAGCCGAGCAGATTCCTAAAAAGATTCTCTCTTCCTCCTTCTCTATCTCTCTCGTGCAATTTTTCTAGTCTCCACTCCTTCTTTTCCTCCTTCTCTATCTCTCTCGCGCAATTTTGCTAGTCTCCACTCCTTCTTCTTTTTCTTCTCTCTATCTCTCTCTCTCTTAGAGAGAGAGAGAGAGAGAGAGAGAGAGAGAGAGAGAGAGAGAGAGAGAGAGAGAGAGAGAGAGATAGAGATAGGCAATGAGGTAATAGGGAGGTTGAGACATAGACAAAGATATGCCACCTTTCAAATTGTTTCAAAAACAATAGAGACAAGGGTACTTGAAAGAAGAACATCCACTAATCATAAAAAGGTTACATTTTATTGCACTTGCATTGCATTACATAGGAAAGAATCGTTCATCTTTTGGGAGGCACAAAAGTCACAGTAGTGTTGCTCTCAAGTGGAAAAAGAAGATTCACCATGTTCTCTAGCTGTTGCATCATTAGCTCCTCATCCTCCTCTATGATGAGCCCAATCTTCTTCCAACAAGAGAAAGAGAATTGTCCCTTCTCGTTCAAGCTGAGCAAGGACCACATTTTGAGGTTTGTGCGGCAATGACAGAGGTGATTCACATTGATTGTTGCCTTCAGAGGGTCCTTAAACCATTCGGCTCCATACAATGCCTGTCTGTTGGGAATGGCTTCCATGGCATCCCACGCAGACTTGATTCTATTCTTAAGTTCGTCGGTCATCGTGAAAAGAAAGAGAAGTGCGCTATGATAGCTAGTGAACGGTTTCACAAAAATAATACAAGCAATACCAATTTATAGCAATTATGGGAATTGTAAATTATTCCTTTATTCACGATGTGACACATAAACAACCACCTTCCAAATTTGAAAATTGTTTGAAAACAATTGCAAAACAATACACCGAAAGGAGGCCATCATAAGATAAAATTAGAACCTGGTAGTATTGTCTATTTTGTGAACTGACATACAAAAAATTGGAAATGGAAAATGCTATGCATCCATGCTTGGATAGGTCCTACCTCGGCTCAGTACCCTGAATATATCAGCATCTGCCAAAATTGGTTGATGGATAAACATGTTCTCATTTTGGCTTAATCCTAGCACACACAAATAAATAAAATACAAATGTTTACATACAAGATATGGGTTTTTCTTTGTCACCTGTTCCATGAAGCCTGGACATGTGCACGATGGCTGGTTGCAAATACAAACATGTGCACTACCTTGAGGAGTGGATGTATCTTTTGACTTGCAAGGATAATTGGTTGTATTTTGTGCAGGAACAACCGGTTGTATTCCTTCTTTCCTGAACTCCAATTGATACCCTCCTTCATGCAATATTTGCACCTCATCCTTAGATAGGTTGGTGCCCACATGCACGGGCCAAATGTGTGGTGGATGCTAAGACTGCGGCTCAATGTTCTAGTCTACTATGTGGCAATGTAAGACATGATCCAAACAAAACCAAAACCACTGGCACACCACACCATTTGGATGCTGTCCATATCCTTGAAAAGATGGGGCCGGTATACCAAGGCTTGAACCTGCAATACTGCTTTCACACCTTTGTCCTCCTCTTGGAGTGCTGCTACATGTGACTCTACTACCTTGTGGAGTTCGTATTATGGCCCACATTGCCTCATTGACCTCGCGTTCCACTACATACTGCACACCCAAACCTATACTTTATTTTGGGGTTTGTGACATCCCTTCTTGTTCAAATTCATCTTACGGGGTCTTCCACTCTTCTTGCGATCTTTGGTGACCGTGTTGTACTCAGGCCTATGGGATGCATCATCTTCCACATTGATAACCTCATTTGGCTTGCGTTTTTGCCTTGATGTCTCCTTATCTCCTGTCAATGGAGTCGGTTGTTTATACATTGGAGTTCCCTTGGTAGCCTCGTTCACTGCTCTTATTACTTGAATGGGGTGTTTTTCATGGCGCTCCGCAAGCTTCTGTATCAATGGACCCTTCTCTATGTGTTTTCCTTGGCTATCTGAAATGGCCTTTGTGATCTGTAAGATGGAATCTTCTAGGTCGGTTGTACATGCATCATATAAAGAAATGCGTTTACAAAAATCCTCCCCTGCTAGCCAGCTGCCTGCTTGCTCTTGGCAAGGTTTGTGTGTGGAGTGTTTGGTTCATCAGAGCTTCTTTCTATGCACGTCATAAAGCCACCCCAATGTGCAATACAAATTTCCAACCAACGAAGCCATGAATCCATGTATGGAATGTTATGGTCTATGCAATGACCATTACGCCACCATGGTGTATCAGATGAGCCTCTGCTGCCTACAACCTCTTTTGTTGGTGCTTTCCACCACTTCTCACACATTTCTTTGTGTATGTGCTGAGAAGCTTGCACCACATACTTTTTTGTGTGTTTATTCAAGCTTTGCTTCCAATGGAAAAGACAAGAACGCTCTCGACTGCTCATTGTATTAGTCTTGTCGCCACCATTGAAAACAATTCAAATTGCATCTTAATTTGCTTGAGCTTCGTTCGCCATGAAGCCAAAGAAATTAGCTCTTTCACACTCACATCATAGCATTACATCATTGAGGCACTCCCAAAACAGACATTGCGTTCCTATGTCTTCCTCTTTCATTTCACAAGTTACAATAGTCAAAAGGTCCTGCATGCTGTAAACAAATTGTTAGAGAGGGAGTCAAAGGCAACCCACATTGCTGTCAAGGTGAACCATGTACCTTGGATCATAGACATGATATGCCATAGTCACCCAATTGTTCACGCATCTAGTGTGATCAAACTAGATCCACGCACGTTGAAGATCGCCATCCCCATCTTCTCTCATTCGGTTCACCAGGTCCACACCGGATGCTGGACCAATTGTGGACATTTTGAAGACATAACATTTTTCTCCCTCCGTACCTTGGCCAACAAACCTGCTTCCATGGAAAAAGTCATATGTGCAGTCTCGCTTTAGCTTTAGGATTGCATCAATGCCGAAAGATTCTTTGTCACCACCTCTCTGTAAACTAGATACTGACCTTCGAAACCTAGCAATGTTCATAGTGTTCAAAGCAAAAATAATTTAGCATAGAGTTTCACATTGAAATAAGAATCTGAGAAATGCACATACCAATTATCTTGCACCAATGGTCCTAACACCTCAGCGATTGCAAATAGCTATTACTCACCTAAAATTCCCTCATTGATGTTGCTGTGAAGAAGTGTTGTACTTATAATTTCTTTTGCCAAACACATTTGAACCTTCCTGACTCCTGCATGTGGATCAACGATCAAAATCCTTTGCACCATCACCTTGGTGTTGTCCGTTAGTGTTTTGGATGTGCCGCTATACACATCGTGTCTATGTGTGCCATGATGAATCATGACTCTAGTGGACGTCTCATCTGATGCATGACATAGTACACAACACAAACACATGTTGCAGTACAGAAAGCAATTGCCTCGCAATTGCCTTACAAAAGTGGCATGTAAGGATCTGATCTCCAATCTTACAATATTGTCCGGGTGTAGGTGCCTTTTGTATGTACCCGATGAAATGACTTGTATTGGGAATATGATAATTAACCAAGCGGGCACATTGTTCATTCATGCACTTCAGAGATCCTAGGCAATGACTAAGATGCAATACACCTGAGAAAACTATATTGGACGTTTGTGGGCTTGACCACAAATGAGGATCATACTTATGCTCCATTGTATCCATATGGTGCAACCTCCTCATGGTAGGTGGAAATTCTAAAACAAGATCATCATTGTAAGCCCTTGGAATATCTGTAACTTGTTCCACTTGTTGTATTTGCACTAAAAGCTTTGTCAATGTACTCGTTTTTTTGGCCTGCAAAAGTTTTTGTCTTGTACTCATTCTGAAGTCATTTGAAAGCAAAACTTGAGGCAGGGTGCAAAGCTACAATCACCTTCTGAGCGAAGTGCACCTCTGGCGGACTATCCACAATGGCAATGGGAGTCATGCTGGGTGAACCTACATAGTGTGCTTGATGTGACACGTTGACTTTGTATTTACGTGAAAGTTGTTTATCTAGTACATAGATAATTTCACCCAAATTGTTCAGCGTCCTTTCAAGAGGCACAATCATCTCAATATCACCAACTTCGATCACTGCATCTAAAGTTGTAAATTACATTGGATAAATTGTTTCTAAAAGAAATGATTCAGATATTATGAATTTACCATTGTAAAAAGGATAAGAAAGTTCTTTATCAAGAAACAATAAAGAACATGCCATAATAATAAGCTAAGCAAGTAATTAAGCATAAGATCTCAGTATAACAACTAACAAATTGTTTATATACTCACAGCTAATAATATGACCGTTATAAATTTAAATTTAATAATATAATATTTTAACAAATTTATTTTAAAATAAAATATTAAAAATAAATAATTTAAAATATATTCATAAACATATATATAAAACTCTTTTAATATTTTTGTGTATGTGTATGTGTGTGCGTGCACGCAAATATGTATGTGTGTATTTGAAGAAGGAAATTGTGAGTGTGTGAGTGGCAAGCACGCGTGCATAGTGGTGTGTGTGTGTGTGTGGGAGGGGAGGCAGCATGCGTGGGCCAAATGCTGCCACGCGATAACGTTTGGCCCCACGTGGCCCCTTTCCCATGCGCCAAGGGAAAGTGGTTGACCATGTGGCCAAGAGGTGGCCTGCGTGGCCGCCACGTGGCTACGTGGTCTACCACTGGGCCGTTGGGCAATGCGTGGCCCTTGGGCCACGTGCCGCCCAACTGCCCTTGGTGCATGTGGCAGAGTGTGGCCTTGTGGCAAGGGCACATGCGCATACACACGCTTGCGTCGATTGTGTGTGTGTGTGTGGGAGGGGGGGTATCGTGCCACATGTACCACCGCCCAGTGGCAGTACACGTGGTATGCCACCAGGCCACCGCACCACTGATATGGTAGCGCTACGTCCACCGTGGCATGCCACATGGCCAAGTGCTCATGCATCAAGGGGCCACATGCCATCGCGTGGCCCACACGTGGCAACACACACATACACACACGTGCGCACATGTGTGTGTTTTGTCACACACACTCCACCCACACACACACCTACGTACGTGTGTGTGTGTGTGTGTGTGTGTTGTGTCACACACACTCCACACATGCGCATGTATGTGTGTGTTGTGTCAACGGCACAAAACACACACACATCCACACGAGTGTGTATGTGTGTGCGTGCGCTTGCCACAGACACACACACACACCCACGCTGTTGTATGTGTGTGTGTGTGCTTGCACACACACATACGTCCGCGCAAGCGTCACACACCATGTGCGCGCATGCACACACACACACACACACACACTTGTATTATTAAAATTAAAAAAATATATTTTTTATTTGAAAATTTATAAATAGCTTCCTGCAGTTCATTTTCAAGTTCTCTCCATCTCTACTTCTCTATCTTAAGCTCATTTCTGTATCTTAAACTCATTTCTCCGTCAAGCTTTCACTTGATCTCATTTTATTTCTCTCAAGCTCTTAACTTTTCATGTCTTTTCCTTATTCAAGTTCTCAATTTCTCATAAGCCATAACTTTCTCTATTTCTCTCTATTTCTTTAGCTAAATTATGAGGACAAGAAATCAATAAAAAAACAATGGTGCCGTAGATGAAGTTTATGCTACTACGTCGCAAGAAGTCTCTCTGTGATGCACTCAAGAGAGCGAACAATCTTAAGCCATAAGCTCTCTAGATCGGATTGTGTATGTCGTAACCGATGGTGGTGGTGGAACAACGCAGTCAAGTGGAGAATTGAGTGATCGTATGGAAACTGCTACCACAATAGAAGACACAAGAAATGAAGCATTTAGAAATGTGGTCGACAAGTATATTTTTTGGGTTGGGTGGATTCTCATAGATCTCCCTATGATGGCAATCTTTCGTGCTTATCTCTATGCCGAATTCTTTCGAACCACGCCATCTACAGGCATGATGACCATGTGGTGGATTTGCAACTCTCCATTGCAAATAAAAGCTACCAACCAACCATGGAAAAATTTATTGTAAGTGAGCGGATTCCTGGGGATGATTATAAGAAATTCTCTTGTTGTGGGCACACTTCGAGAGATCTTGTGATGTCATATGACTTGGACGAGGAGCTTCGTCTAATCTCCGAGCTTAGTCACATGGTCGAGAGATACTTTGTGGTTTGGGATGGAAATCATAGATTAGAGTCATGGATGTGGTGGACAAACGAGAACAACATCCCCATTGAGGAGGCACCGTGGGTGGAGTGGGTGCTTGTTGATTTTCAACCCCATGAGACACCTGAGTTTCTATTGGTTTTGGGAATGATAAACATTTAAATCCAATTGTTTCTTGCGAATGTAAATGAATCTTATTATTTTTAACAATGTGTATTACATCCGAGTGTAAAACAGGGCCACAAGGGTTTCAGTCCCTCATACCACTGCACATGATATATTCATGATGAAAAAGCTAGGGCTGATGGACCCAGCTTCACTGTTGTAGAAATTTTTGAAAAAAGCGCGATTGGCAGCAGAGAGGGCTTTGAAATTTAGGGGTCCAAACAAATCAAAGTGGCTAAAATTGCCAATGGCTGTCCTTGCTCATCTCATCTAGAAGATATGCTTGAAAGCAATGCTAAATGAGCATGTGATTTGATTATAATTTTTTGTTATATATGTTTTGACTGTGTCCTTTTCAAATGATAGGAAGAGTTCGATGCTATGTACAATAGTAAAATTGAAGGACTGCCATAAAAAAGAGAGCTTAGACTACAACTTGGCACCTGACGCATACGAGCAAAGTATCGTTTTTGTGCTATCTCAAATAGAGTAGCATTTCACATGCAAAGGGCTTGAGATAGCAACAATTACAAATCCAAAAAATGGCAACGAATTTTTTCAAAATGTATATCATTTACAGGCTAGGGCGAGAAGACCACCAAAATGACACAATCTAGAGTGGCAGAGGTTACAGGGGCACACATTAGCCCACAAGAGTAAGTAAATGTTTGTAAGTCATTTGATATCTTTCTCTTTTGATTATGTCTTAATGAAAAAGAAGACTCCCTTTTCCTATGCTAGGAAGTGCTGCTTAATCGACTTGCTCCAAAGTGGTCATGCAACCTTGAAAGAGAATGGTATAGGGTTGACAAAGAAGGCATGGATCCAATGGCTTCGCTATCACGTGTATTGGTGGCAATTGAAAAGGTGGATCAAGTGATTATGTCCTCGAATGAGTCTGTTGGTGATCTAACTTGTGTCCTTTTATTTGCTGCAGGAGAGTGCTTGAGATGATCAAGAAAATGGAGGGCGAGAATCAACATGTTGCAGACCTACACAAGAAGGATAAAGAGAGGCATGGTTGCACACTCGCACACACATTTCAAAAATACATACATAATCACTTTGGCAAAGCCTTCAAGAAGCGGAGTGCACGGATCAAGTCCACACAAGATCCCAAAGAGCAACCCCACTTCACTTGTATGGCAGGAGGCATGTTCTACAAGCTAGATATCTTTGCTAGACACATTATGTATGTTTTGTAGCACACACTAATCTTGTCATGGTGGCACAAAACATTATTTGTTGTCTTGTAGATGGTGGAGAGATGCTCTAGTCTTCCCCATTCCTGAGCACCCCAGTGATGCATGGCGCATGTAGGAGAGAGAGGAGCCGGGATTATATCCGGACGCTAACTTGCGGCGATAGGGAGCGTGGCAAAAGTGTCCTTGGTGGTTGGATTACCCGGATAAAGAGTACCCACCCAAAGAGGAAGCGCTTTACATAGGTATGATACTATGTAGATTTTGCCTTTGCCATGTAATATGACGTGGGTACAGTAACCTTCATCTTTGGAGCATAATGATTCATGGAAGAAAGCCGTTGTGACAGAGGATGCACTCTCTCCGAATAAAACAAAGAAACCAGTGTCAAAGAAAGACCCAAAGATTGGCTCCGTATCAGTCCCACAAGCCCCCTTGGCTGACCGGCAATGTGGGAAGAGAAAGAAGAGAGCTATGGCCTCCAATGATAGTGAGTGCGAGCATGTAGTTGAGGAGCATTCTATAGTGATAGTGCTCAGAGCCTTGGTGCTATGAGCCACAGTGTACCAACACTTTCATTCACTCTGAGACTAGTAGGGGGCACCTACGAGTCCTCCATCTTCACCATCATAGGGTAGGGTTGCAGAGGACCTATCAGACATGGCCAGAGTGGTCGGAAAAAACCCTTCAGGTATGTGAAAATGGTTAATATTGAGTTGTTCTCTTTAGCATTGCACGCAATATATATTTAATCTTATGTTGAGCATACATATATGCTTGTAGAGCCATGCCACCTTGCAGTGCATGCTAGTGTCAAGTGTTTGGCAAAAGCTATTCCTGATGTGTTGGTGCAATGACAGGTAAGCCACACTATTTTTCCTTCCTGATTATGGCCACAATTTTAGTGCTAACAAAGATTTTGTGTAGATCTATGTAATCACTACTTAGATTCTTGGGATCTCTAGCAGAATCAAGGTAGATGACCCCCAACTTGAGTTTGGGTGGCGTGCGTTTGATGTACATGGCCTTTCCCATACACACTAGGCCACATGTAGCTAGCATGGGTGGAGTTCCTTGACGGAACCAGTGGGATATCGAGCTTGTGGATGCTGCATTCCTTTTGACAACCGAGTTTCTTTGGGTTGATGGAATGTTGTGGCAACATGTCGTGCATAACAACTGTCCATTGTCACATCAAAGGCAGAGGGAGCTCATTTCCAGTTGTTGAGGATATTGTACATACGCCTATCGGAGTCGAGCTGCACAACTGTTGAGAACTATGTAGAGGGGGTATGTTGATTTTTGTTTTAATGTTGATGAGTATATGTGGTGTTCACATTTCAAAATATCTTATTGTTAATGTTATTCATAGGTTGGTACTTTGTTGCTAGTCATTTTTTCACCCCCTAGAGAGGGCGGGTGTCAGCTTCAGAGGTATGATCGAGCGGATGGAGAGATTGTAGCAAATGTACGTGGCTTCTTTGTAGATGACAACATGTTGTGGAAGAAGCTACCAGGTGTGGATCCCACACAGTGGATGCTTGATTGTATGGGCAGGCCTTAGCGTAGAGGTGTTGAGAGGAGTCCAGCGTTTGTGAGGTGCTAGAATCTTATTGGACGTTTTGACTTCATGTTCCAAAAAAAATGGAGGTATAAAAAATCTAAGGATTTTTGTTGCTTTGTAGGTGGCTACTAGGTACCTTCATAAACATGGGAGATATTGTGTTCAACTATTTTGCGGGAATGGGGACATTGGCAGCACAATGTTTACTGAATGACTGCTACGCAGTCATTGCATCAGTTGTGAGAAGGATTGGTCAGTTTCCAGTGCATGTCTAGGGTGGCTCAGCGCCTACATTCCTGTTTAGGCTTGTCATTGATGTTTCGTAGGAAAGATAGATCTCATGTAACCTTTGCCAACACCACTCAGTAGTCGGGGGGGGGGGGGGGGGGGGTGCAATAGCAGCTCCACATACGACTTTCACGGCCCCTCTCTTGTCATGGCATGCAACTGGACCATCCTCGAGTGCATTCAGTGCCTCCACATCTGAGGCCCCGCCCAGAGTTGATCCATTGCCCCGCACACTACCTACATGCCTCCCCACATATGGTTCGTACCCTTTGCCATTCAGAGGAGTTCTCCCATCATTTGGTGCACTACCCCCGTTGGCACGACCTTTGTTTCCTCCAGGAGCATATGGACCTCCACCACCCTTCTTTCATCCACCTCACCCAGGATGTATCCCCCCCCCCACCCCGCCCCTATATTTACTTTTGATGCAATGGAGCACATAGTTTTTGGGTTTTCTATATCAAATATACCATAATTGTGTGTAAGGCACTTCTCTTTGTCTTATCCATAGTGTATTGAATGCAACCATGGTGGAAAATCATGTTTTTGTTTGAATGTAAGCTGGTTAATGGTTATGGACTCTGGAATAGCCAAGAGAGATAGAAAGAGAGAGAGGTAAATAAAGAATCTTTTAAGAATTCACTCACCCGATTCTTAAAAAGCGCTCGCCAAAATTTCTCACCCAAAAATTGCACCCTTGAACAAGTGGTTGTGGGATATGTGCAGGATGCTTGCATTTATGATGGGTATACACTTCCATTTATGCCAAAATTCAGTACTGTATTTCATGTGCCTTTCACTCTCACATTGTTCACAAGATATCCCACAGAGAAAGAAGAGTTCGGGAGGTTTAGGGTATGCAAAACTAGAATCAGCCTACCAATGTTCCTGATGTTCGAAAATGCAGAGGTGGCTCATGAATTTTGACTTCTATCATATAATTCTTAAAAGATGCATGCTACATGGATTTCCATTGTTGTCAAAGCCATCAATTACTTTTGAGCCTTTGAAGGAGCTTGTACTTGATGTCTTGGAAATTTCTTTCTAGAAGATTTTAGAGAGAGAGAGAGAGAGAGAGAGAGAGAGAGAGAGAGAGAGAGAGAGAGAGAGAGAGAGAGCAATTGTAAAGAGAGAAACCCCAATAACCATCAGGGTTCAATTCTTAGGGTGTAGTAGTGCGCAAGCAATAGATGCCCTAATGATGGCAAGCAAATTCAGCTCGTTGTGTTGTTGGTGTTGATAATGCTCATTTGAATATTGGTGAGTTAGAAATGTTGGTCAGTCAGATGTTACTCGGTAAGATGTTGGTTAGTTGGATTATGGTGAGTCAGATATCTATAGTTAGTTAATGTGCCAAGGTCTATGTGGTTATAACGACATTCTGATGGATTAGTTTAGGGGGATACCTTGCGCTTTGTATGGGGGCCGACTGAGAGTCATAAAAACACTGAAGTTGTAGTATTTTCTTGATGATGAATATGAGTCTTGAGTTTTGCCTTAGTTTCTCTCTTGCTCGGTTTGATCACTTCTGTGTGTTATCTTTCTTAGTCGGATTCTAGTTCTGAGTTTTTTGAATGAGAGCTATTGTGTTTCTTTACTGAGTCTGATCATGAAATAGGTATCTATTCTCTCTCTGAGCGTATGTAAGTGTGAGAGATTCATGTGTTGGATTCCGACACATTTGGCGATCCCTCTTTGTTATAGCTTTGTTAGGTTGCAATCTTTGGGATTGTATTGGAGAGAGCTTAGACATGAGGAATTGTGAGCAGTCGGGAGAAGCTTGCTGTGTTGATTATTTGCTGTGCTTTTGCCTGATGTATAGGGTTGACATTGTGTGATGAATTTTGTGTTGAGTTGGTGATGATGCATGTCAGAGAGACCTAGAAGAGTATCTAGAGTCTATTATACTAGGGCTCAGGCCCAAGTAGGAAATGTGAATCCCTTTCATTATGACCAAACCATAGATGAAGAAGGAGAACAAGATGTTTTTGAAATGCAACCGAAGGAATAGGTAGGGGAGAGTTCAAGAGCAGCAGATGGAAGGCAGTGAGGCAATTTGTAGGAGCTTTACTCTTGACAGCAAGATCTACAAGGAGTAGGAGAAGACTCCATTTTGAACCACTACATTCTATACCAGGCAAAGAACTAGGAGATTAACTCAACCTAATCCTATGGCCCAACCACCTCCTAACCCAACCACCTCCTAACCCCAAGGTTAATGCAACAAAATTTAGAGGCAAGTCTAGTGAAGATGTAGATTGTCAGTGGCTCAGTTTGAAACTAAATGGCAAGCAAGTGGATATTACATCATGTTTGGTGTTCCAATTCAAAAATTTGAAGTAACATTGGAAGATAAAGTTGTGAGTTGGTTTAGCGATTATGGTATTGCACACTTTGCAGCTTATGCTGCACTTAGAGATGCATTTTTACAGAGGTTTAGAAAGGAGAAAACTCCAATAGATGTATTGAAGAAAATCAGAGATGGAAATATGTTGGTAGAAGATTATGCTTATAAATTTAGAATTTTGATGGAAAGATTACAGAGTAATGAGAGACCCACGGATGAAATGTTACGTTACTTTTTGAAAGGTTTGAGAAAGGGATTGAAGAATGTTGTGGCCACCATTGACATTGCAGGTGGTTTCAACAATTTTGTCATAGATGCAACAAGAGTTGAAGAAAGGCTTGGTATGACCAGGACAAAAACTAGAAGTAAGAATAGCTCTGATTCAAAAGCTAAATCAGATGCTGATTTTGAAACTGATGAAGATAGTGATTCAGAGGTGTCAACTGATAGTGAAACTGAAAGGAGAAAAGGGAAGAAGAAGAAGCATAGTGATAAGAAGAAGGAGGATAAGAAGGATAAGGAGGAAGTGTTGATTACCAAGTGGAAGAAGATTGGGTATTCTATGGTACCTCAAAAGGAAAAGCAGTATTGTCATATTTGTGAAAGAGAAGGGAATAATACAACACAATGTTGATATAATCCCAATAACAAGGGTAGACCAAGTACTAATGCAGGTAGAGGAAGGAATGATGCTGAAACAAATCAAGTGGCTAAATTCAGGGGAAGACCACCATTTCAAAGACCTCGCAGACCTCCAAGACCTTGGAGAAATCAGGACAATAATCAAAGAAGACCACCAAGTCTTATGCCATGTGTTTATTGTGGTGCACAAGATCATTAGGTTGGTCTGAATTGTGCTTTGTGGGTTAATCATAGAGAGAAAAGAGGAATGCCAGTGGTACCATACAATCACGATAACTAGCAAGCTAGCCCATAGCTACAACAACAAAATCAGCCACACGCTCAAGTAAATGTGATCATAATTGACATCACTGAGCAACAAGCACCAAAGGAGTTATCTAAAGAAAATCTGGTGCAACAAACTGCAGAGCATTGTGATGAGTGGGCATGTGATTGTAACCAATGTTGGGAAAGTCAGGAAATAGATGTAATGGCTATTACTAGGTCTAAGGCTAAGGGACTTATTGATTGGAAAGAGCAAAGAGGAATTATAGACCAAGTTCAGAAACAGGCTTAGAAGGAGTAGAAGGATCATAAGGTGGATGACATTACTTTAGACATTCAAGAGGATTAGTTGCAACCGCACTATAAAAGAGCCTTAATGAAAAAGGATGACAAAGATTGGTTTGAGGTATTAATTAACTCTTCATTGCAGTTGTTCTTAGATGAGTTATTATGTATGGTTCTCGTCTTCAAATAAATATTGTTGAATCCATTGTTATCAAGGGAGTATCCAATTCAGAAAAACCACACAGTTGAGCTAGTAGAGTGAACAATGTTGATCCTGTAGATGTGGACTTTATAGTTCCAATCATAAAGGTGGTGTTTCATGGCACTTTGTTTGATGAATTTTTGTTGGATGGAGGACCTGGAGTCAACATAATGGCTGTATATCATAAGATGAAGTTGGAAAAATTGGAGCCAAAACCATTTCAGGTGAAGATGGTAGATGAGAGGAGAGTTCAACCTTCAAGATTTTGAGGCAAAAATCTATTCAAATTGCAGATATATAATTGCAGGTGAATTTTGTTGTTTTGAATATGAAGAAGGGTGATACCTCCTATGATATGTTATTAGGGAGACCGTGGTTTGGATTGGCTAAAGTCAAGCAGGATTGGGGTGAGAATGAAGTTGTTCCAAAGAAAGGGAAGCACGTAGTTGCAATCCCTATGATGGGAGAAAGAACATTCCTTTTAAGGAAAGACCATTGTATGGTCAAATAACTAATCTGGCAGAAGAAGTTGAACATAATGAGGAAGAAGCATTTTTAAGAGCTAATCCAACCATTGTACCAGTATTTGAAGTAGATGTTGAAGCCATCTTGCAGAAGGAAGAAGAACTAGAAGGGAAAAATTTAGACTTACTACTTGGAAAGGAAATTCAGGGATCAAAGTTTGTACAGAGGGTGGATGGGAATCCGATTCCTAGCCAAAGGAAGTGAAAGGCGGCTTTGTAGGATAGCCCCGATGGCCCCAACACAAGGGCTAATGCATGACAACCTCGTCATGAAGGGCAAACAATAGGGGCACCACCTAGCTTGGAATTGCGACTAGGATGTAATGACAATACTATATAACACACCATGTACCATGTCATACAGCTGAACATGTTATGAATTGTGGTATGAGGTGGCAAAGAAACAAATGGAGATAGATAATGAGAGTGTGAATGTAGGTGCGATGACTACTATTGACAGAAGAGAAGGCAAACCCGCACACTGATACATGCAAATCAAAAGAAAAAAAACAGTTGTAAGGTGGCGAACCTGCACACTTCTACATAGAAAGCAAAAGAAAAAAACATGTATGTGACATACTCACAAATCCAACACAATAGAAAGAATGACATTAGATTATTTGTGGGGGAGAGATATAAGGGTGGAAGCATGAGTGGGTGGAGACAATAGTGATGTCCGGGACATCACTTTTAGGAGAGTGAGGAAGCTAGTAATTCTCATCCTTTGAAACATTAAAATCTATTCTTTGGGACTACTATTTTTTAAAACGTGGTTAGACTCACGAAGTACAATTTCATTATGGCAAGTGATTTTTTTGAACGCCGTGATGTAACGACCATCCCGCACTCTGCGGCATCTGTGTTCTTGCAGCTATGGAACATTTCTCTCTCTCTCTGTGTCTACAGCTTTGTGTATTGCTCTCTCTCTCTCTCTCTACAGCTCTGTGTATTGCTCTCTCTCTCTCTCTTTCCAGCTCTTTTTGTATTGCTCTCTCACTCTCTCCAAGCATCTTTCTTCTGCTTTGTAGGTGAGTAGAACTCATGGTGGAACTTGCATCTTTGGAAGGAGAGGATAAGGAGAAAGTGCCTTTCCATTATATATATTTCTCTCCCTCTCTTTTTAATTGATGTGCTTTGGGTAGGTTTGTTTTAAATGCACTTGTTATGTTTGGGGTGGGAGTGAGGACAAAATTCGAGGAGATATGTTCATATGGTCAGTCACACGAGCTGTAGTCTCTAATTTATTCATAGTTGTTGCATTGCATTGTAAAATCTAAGGAGGTATGTACATATGGTTAGTCACAGGATTGGTAATTATTATCTACACGACCAAGGATATTATGATTGTCTTTAATTTATCTACGGTTATTACATTTGTATTGTATTGCTGGGAAGGAGGCACTCAATGTAGATAGTAAGCATAGAACACCACATGGTGGTCTAGAGCAACATTCATGACATCAACACAATGAAATGACACAAATAGCTGTAGAAGTGAGAATCTTTTAGATGTTAGTTTCTCTATTCGGGGTTCCCATTCCCTGCATTCCCCGTGACGATTTGATCCTGGCAATACCTGTTGTTTTTGTCATGATAGCTCATTATTTCATCCAAACATTTTTTGGGTTCCTACTTGCTTTTGCAGCACTTTTTTCCGTGAATCTGAAGATGCCTTGGTGGGCTGTTGCCCTAAAGTCTCTTTTTGATTATGACTACACTATCTAAAGCTCCTTGTAGCTTAGCTAAAGATTGTAAATAAGTCACTATGTTACATTTTTTATGGTTGGTTCATTCCAGGACTTGAAGCAAGCAATGGTGATCAGGGAATATGAAGCTTTCCGCAAGAGAGAACAAAGAGCCCAATTGAAGAGAAGAGCAGATGTAGGTTTGGTTGTTGAAAGAGAAGGGAATAAAGCAGCCGAAGGAATAGAAGACTTAACAAAGGCACAGGGCTGTGCAAAAATCGTCGAGAATGAAAAAAGAGCAAAGATAGAAAAAGGGATTGCACGATATGTACTTCAAAGCACAAGTGGAATGGACATGGACACCAAGAAAGACATTTTCAATCGGATGATTCAACACCCTTCATTGAAAGATATCCAGAACGACAAAGCATCAACACCCTGTTTTGCAGATGCATTGATAGGAAATATTTGGAACACACTTCAAGACTTGAAGAGGCCACAAAGTGAAGATGAGATGTTCCTCGAGAGGTCTACCATGATGATGCTTCTGAACTCAAAAAAATCAGAGGAGGCACAAGGCTTTAATGTTAATTTTGTCTCCAAGATACTTTCTATTCATAGAAGGAACTTGTATGGAGCCAAGAATCGACTACTCCAACAAACTGAGAAGACTACTTTGTCCTTTTCCACATGTCATCGGAGTCTTCAAAAAAGTCGCATACATGAAGAGGTAAAGGAGATAATAGTCAGCCTTTGGATGCTTGATACTCGTGTATCCCCCAACAAAAAAGACATATGTCGAAAGAGAATTGGTCAGAAGGAGTATATCGAACATCCCATCCATTTATTGGAAGTATCACAGGTATGGAAGAAAGTGTATGCCATGTAGTGACTTTTTGTATTTGTTAGATACTCTTGCCGGGTTGAAGCTTTTGGACTGCATAGCTATTTGAATTACGTACATAACTATTGCCAGGGTTTCTTTGGCAATGGCTAGTTAATAGCTGTCAAATTTTGGCTGGTAGCTATCCGGTTTTATAGATAACTCTTGCCACACTAATAGCTATCAAATGCAGTTTACTTCATAGCCACCCATTAGCTATGTTGTACCATCTTATAACTAGTCAAATATATGTCGTAGTTGTTCACTATATTGGCCAGTTGATAGCCGTCAAAGTTTGACCGGTAGCTATGTGTTTTTACATAACTTCTGCCAGACTATCTGATTGGTATTGATATTGATAGCCAATAATGACTGTTTTTGTTATTACCTACTTGTTGATAGTGATAGATACTAATAACTGTTCTGTTATTAGCAGTTGTGTAATAGCTATTGATCATGTATTTGCCTTAGGTGAAACTATTTTATAGCTAGTGATTTCTATAAAATATTTCTTGATAGCTCTTTGATAGCAATTGATAGCTGTTCATGGCTTGTGATTGCTATTTTATAGCCAAAATTTGCTTTTTAATAGGTAATCAATAGATATTTTACAGCTAGTCAATGACATTCTATAGCTAGTGATGACTATTGATAGCCAATAATCAAGTGTTTTCTTTATGATGGGGTATCTCATTGCTAGTGATTGCTATTTCATAGCTAGTGTTTGCTATTTGAAAGATATTTTATATGTAGTAATTGCTATTTGATGGCTATTGGTAGCTCTTTGATAGCTACCGATAGCTATTCATAGCTAGAAATTGCTATTTTATAGCCATTTATTGGTATTTGATAGCTAAATAATAGATATTTCATAGCCGATGATTGCAATTTTATACCTAGTGATCGCTATCAATAACTAATAATCAAGTATTTTCTTTAGTTAAAGCTATTTCATAGCTAGTGATTGTTGTTTGATAGCTATTGATAGTTGTTCATAGCTAGTGCTTTTTGTTTCATAGCTATTGATATCTATTTGATAGATATCTCATAGCTAGTGTTTGCTGCTATTTCATAGCCAAAGCTATTCCATAGCTAGTGATTGCTACACGATAGCTACTAGAACAACTCTTTGATAACTATAATAGCTAATGATAGCTATTTCATAGCTAGTGTTTACTATTTGATAGCTATTTTATAGATAGTAATTGATGTGAGATAGCTGTTGATGTTCATAACTACTATTTGATAGCTATTAATAGCTCTTTGGTAACTGCGATTTGATAGCTTTTCCCAGCTAGTGGTTGTTTCATAGCTATTGACTGCTATTGGATAGCTATTGATAGCTAGCTATTGGCAGCTATTCATAGATAGTGCTTGTTTTATAGCTATTGATAGCTTTTTGATAGATATCTCATAGCTAGTGTTTGCTATTTCATAGCCAAGGCTACTTTATCGCTAGTGATTGCTACTCGATAGCTAATAATAGCTCTTTGATAACTATAATAGCTTTTCATAGTTAGTGATTGCTATTCATAGCTAGTGTTTAGTGATTGCTATGTGGTTCTATTGGTAGCTCTTTGATAGATATTGACAGATCTTTAATAGCCGTTTATAGATGGTGATAGCTACCTCTCAACTATTGATAGCGGTTCTTAGATATTTCATAGCTAGTTATAGCTATTGATTTTAATAACTGCCATTTGATAGCTATTGGTAGCTCTCTAATAGCTATTGATAGTAATAGCTAGTGATAGTGATAGTAATAGCTATTGATAGTGAATGATTAGGTGTTTTCTTTAGGTGAAAGGTAATTTATAGTTAGTGATAGCTGTTTGATAGCTATTTATAGCTAGTGATTTCTACTTTATGGGTATTTGATAGATAATGATAGCTTTTTTCTATAGATATTTATAGCTAGTGATTTTTATTTCATAGCTTTTGATAGCTATTGATAGCTAATGGGTAGCTTTGACACATGATTTCTTCTTCATTCAAGATTTGACACATGATTTCTTCTTCATTCAAGCTTTCTTGTTGTGGAATGCAGGCTGAGCTCTACCAACGTTTCAAGGATGCCAATCCGGATGTAGCAATACAGCTTCGTGCTTTTGAATCAGAGAAGCCCTGCTTTGTGCGAAAGCTAAAGGATAGGCTGACATGTTGTTGTATTTACCATGTGAAAATTTCATATTTGAAAGAGGTTGTAATCATATGCGTAGTCAAGCATTTGGAATGCATGGTGGGTTGTGCAAATGTGCATGCGCTGTGTGCAATGATTCATCACTTGCAGGAACATGTGTGGCTACAAAGTACAGTGTGAAGAGCATTTCAAAGCTTATAGATTCTCTATTGTGTCCCAAGAAAGCTGGCTCTACCTACCATGGTCTAAAATTCCACATGGGTCAATGTACAAAATGTGGGGCAGAGAAATCTGTATGCTGTCCACAAGAGCTGCTAAAAAAATGCAAGAACCATCAAAGTCAAAGTATTTAAGGATGTGGAAACAGGCAAATGTGAAGGTGGAAAGAAGAAGAAAAGGAAGGAACTTATATGCGAGGAGATGATCACTGTTGATTTGCTATAGGTATTCAAAAAAGATATCCAATTTTTTTATCAAACATGACTTCGTGTATCAATGGCAGGCTGAACGGTTCAAAGCGTGCATCACACATTTTCCTAAAGATGTTGTTGTATCTGTGGTGGATTTTGTCGAGAATTATTCATCCAAGGAGGAGAATGAGATCCAATCAATGCATTGGTATTCCATTTAGGTCACCATTTTTGTACACATTACCTACTATTGTGTTGGACCTGAGATAAAAAAGACTTTGCAGTTTTTCATTTTTGATGATAAAAATCATGACACTTTGTTTGTCCAACACTGCTTTATGCTACATTGGCAATGGATAAAAGATCGAGGCTTGGATGTTAGCCAGCACTGGGTTTTGTCAGATGGGGCATCATCGCAGTTCAAGGCAAAAAGGCCTTTCTATTTTGTTGGTAGATATGCTGCTTTGACAGGGAAAGTGATGGTGTGGAACTTCTTTGGAAGTGGCCACGTGAAAGGAGAACATGATGGGGCAGGAGCAGTTGTGAAAAGGGCACTTACACACGAGCAACTGAAGAGCAATGGAGCTATGCTCAAATGTGCATCTGATGTTGTGCTATTTCTTTGCCAGCATTTGTCCGATGGGTCCATTGCTCACTACCCTTCCAAGCATAGGCAGGTAGAGCGTGTGTTTTGGGAGGTCAAGCCTGGAGAAGTGTCTCGGGAGAACATATGGGATTGTGAAGCTATCCCTAATGCACGCTCCATACATTCTGTTCGAGGCTACTCAAAACAAGATGGCTCCTCCATCACACACAGGGAGCTATCTTGCTATTGTAGTGCATGCATGCACAACCACTGGTTGTGCATGCATGCATGCACAACCAATGGAAGAATTGCAGCAACAAAACACACGTGTCTAGCTGAAGTTTCCACAAAATCGCTCAAAGTGATGGTGGAAATAATGATGATGAATCTGAGGAGCCTATCTATGAAGGGAACTATGAAGCATTGAGTGATGCGATTCAGGTAGGTGACAACTTTGTTGTCAATTCCGAGGAGGGGAACGAAGAAGGGGTCGACTTTTACTTGATCAAGTGCACAAGCACATTGGAGAATCTCAAAGCACACGACGTCGACAGTTGGGGCAGTGTGTTTGAAGTAGGGTTGCACATTTTGAAAGGCCTCTATTATAAGCAGGTTGACAATTATTGTTACAAGCTTTTGGGCGGAAACACAGTTGGGCGGAAACATAGTCTTCATGTACTCCCATCTTGTCAGGTGTATAAAAATCCCATTGACAGTAGTCCAGGGTGCTAGGGGATTGTATACGATCTTACCGGAGGTCTTTGAATATGTATACAACAGCATGCCATGGGAGATGTAATTTTAATCGTTTAGTTTTTATATGAGCAAACAAGTCTTGTCATTCTATTCATATGGTCTACATGCGTTGCTAGTCAGTTATGCAGGGTTATAAGGTACAATTTTTTTACCATTCGCTCCGAGATCTACAAGTAATTTGTCCTATTTCTATCAATACAACTCTCATGGCACCAAAACATGGAAATTGAGAAAATCCTAAACAAATGATCTTTATGTACTCGAACTTAAGACCGGAACTTAATAAGCTTCGCACAAAAGTAAACAGTGCAATGTCGCATAAAGCCAGATTTTATATAATGTACTCAACATAAGAGTGGAACTTAATAACCTTCTCAGGAAAAAAACAGTACATGGTCGCTTTGAGCGATGAATTATATTACAGATTTTTGCAATGAGCAAGAACCATCAAAAAGTATGGTGCTACAAATAGGATGACCAGAGGGGATTCTCTAAATCTGCACAGAAGCTACATCCACTAGCTGTTACAAAAAGCAGGCTGTCCAAACATCAGAGGCAATCCACCAATGTGCCCAAGCGTGTCTATCCAGGCTGTTTATGAAAAACCGTATTTCACACCACCTTGTAGGCCTCCTTTTTCTCTGGGCAATCCCCCACTTTGTCAGATGCCTCCCGCTGAATCTCCTTAGAGGTCTTCTTTTCAATTTCACCCCATCTAACACCATGGCAGCACTCTAGGCTTCTTTGTCCATGCAACTCTATAATATCCTTAACAATCAAGTCCTCTTCACTGCACCAGGTGCCAAACACATCTCCTCCTCCAATAACAAACTGCATTCTATCCCCTGCCTTCAGGTACTTGTACAGCCAAGGGGCAAGCTTATGTGTAAGGAATGGCCTTCGAGTTGTATCGTTAGGCGATCCAAACACTGGCACAATGCAACAATTGCCAGAAAAATTAAATATACACTTGTACAAACTGTCATCAATTAGTAGCGTATTCTGTGGACCAAATTGACCATTACACCTGTTCCAAAAATCATTGGGGTGCTTGAAGAAAATGGGTTTTTTGCCCTTGATTTTGTGATTATGAAGCACATCACATGAAGTCTATGCAATGAACCCTGCTAACGAGTCCTCGTAAAACTGGAAAGCAATCACGAAAATGCTTTACAACATTATATTCCATGGTTGAGCTCCAAATGAAGACATTGAAATGAGTTGCTTCCCACAATAAGAACTGCCTTGCATTGGGCCGCACAAGGAAGTATATCCTTCTTGGCCTCTCCTCCAGTACCTGGTCATATTGTAGATTCCATGTAGTGAAAATCCTATCTTCTTCCAGATCCACTTTATGAATCAAAAGACCATTCATATCCAAAATAAGAGCCCGAGGATCATTCTGCACACTTTCTAGGACAACATGATAATCCTCCTCAGCTGATGCAAGCATCCTGCTCGGATCATTGCAATTTGGGAAAGCCCATAAACATGAGCTGGATGCATACTGTTGGCGGATACACCTCGACAGACGTCAGCACAGCGAGAACTCACCTAACAAGATTTGTCAGCTAAGGATGAAGCTCGACCCGCAGGCGCGTGAAAGCAAGCATAGGGTGTCAACCTACAGTCGACCGACTATTGACTACTTCCTACAGAGGTCTCTAACCAATGTCTAAGTTACAACCTTCAAGAGTACACAAGAGGATATTTCCTACAACACTTTCAAGAGCCAAATACCCATCAAACATTCTCAAAACGCTATGGAACTTGAAGGAAACCCTATTAACACCAATAGGTCGCTCTCCCTAAGGTCCGTTAACCAAAACCCCAACCCTAAGCACCCGGTGCAGAATCACGTAGGATGTCTGGTTGAAATTTACAGGTCGTCATTTCCAAAAACTAAAGTGCCTAATGTGTAGCTCTACTCATTGCGAACGCGTGGATATGCTGAAATGCAAAAACGGAGAACGTATGCTCACAGGATCACCAGATATAGCTCGTGGGTCGATCTCGCAAAGCCGGGCCGTACACCTGCAATGTAGGTGTTGGCGCGTAGCTCTCTTCGGGGGCAACACACCGCACTTCTCCGCACTTGATTCCGACCACCAGTGCGCGCTTAGCGTCAAGTTAAAACTCTCACTCTCTCTCGTACACAGAGTACGCTCAATTCAACAGACAAAACTTATAAAAATGACAAAGGTTTTTTGCATTAAGGTCAAAAGTGGTATAAATACCTTACAATCTCAAACCCTAATGTTCCAATTTAACCATTTACTAAGTCTAAATGTCAAAAATGGAATACAATTTGGAAGCTTTTGCAAGCCCCACTATTTACAAAGGTGAAATGATGGTTTCTTCTTAATTAAGGAATAATTACAAAGGAAATTAGTATCCCACCGGGCAATCATCCTCCGTTGGGTGTATCCAGCCGCTAACACTCCCTCCCTCCTAGATCATGTCGTCCCCGACATGACAATAGAGCTGCTTCTTTAGTGGAGGCTTTCATGCATCTTCAGAAGAGACTCATACCGTGCATGCTGGACTAGTAATGTAGGGCCGAATATATCTGTATCAATGGTGAAGAAACCGGTGTAGAAGACTTTTTCAAAGGCCTGAAGATGGTATGAGGGAAAAAACATTGTTCGTTGATGATAGAGGGCATGTATCACTTCATGGGAATGTTGAGCAGACATTTCATATGCACATCTATATGTGTCTTGGAAGAAGAATATGCTGTCTGTCGCCTGTCCAGGTTTAAAGATCTCAAAAACTGCAAGAAGGGTTTTACATATTTTCCTGAGCATGATGCAAAAGAGGTCAGGCGAGCCAGTGAACAATTTAATGGCGCCCGTTAGGGTTTTCACCATGTATTGCTCACTCATTCTCTCGCCTGTCTTCAAGCCTGATAGCTTTGGGTAGTTGAGCCACGTGGGGTGGCTTTTCTTCAGCAGCTCTTGTTTTTCCAGGTCCGCATCCTTGGTAAAGGACAAAAGCTAAGGTTGTCTCTGATTATTTTAGGCGCCTCTACCAGATGTACTAAATACTGTGGATATTTAGTTAGCCATGCCTTTATCCATTTTGGCTGAGAGTCCACAATAAGCTTAACACCTTCTGGTTTGGAGATATTTTCTTCATATAGTGGCACTATCGGCTCTTCTTTAATCCTCTTGTTTATTGTAGCAGCTTTGTACTTGAGAAGAGGACATGGGAGAGAGGGTTGTAGCCATTCATGTCGAACGACCTTTGCATCTAATTTCTGAATGGTCATAGACTTCAATACCCTCTGCTCCCACTCCATTGCTTCTTTGGCAGTATCTTTTATTGCCACTTCTATTGCCTTTTGTAGATTTTCTTCTTCTTCTTGTGTTAGATCCCGGGGATCTTGGGATGGTCCCACAAGGATGTCCTCTTGCATTGTTGTGTCCAATGGATCTGACACATTGTCTATATCAATTCCTTCCATGGTTGCTGGCCCTGTGCTCAAGTGTGGCTCTTCAGTTTGCTGTTGGCCTTTTAGCTCATCAATCTACTTTTGATATGCTTTCTTTTCCTGTTCAGCTTGATCCCCCATGGTCACTAAAAGGTCGTTCAATTCCACATTGGCTTTCTCAGCCTCTTCTAGATTCTTCTTGGTGTCTTCATTTTCAGTTTGCATCATCTTTAGATCCTCGTCCATCTTCTTTTTCCATGCTGCTAGCTCATCTTTCATGGCCTTGTTCTCATCCTCCTAACGGCTTTGCATCACTAGGGAGCCCTCGACCAACATCAATCTTTGTCTCTTCTCTAGTGTCAACTCCTTTTGGAGTTCCTTCATCTGTTCTTCATATATATCCTTCTCTGAAGCAGTGCTAGTTGAGGTAGCGGCTCTAACTCTGCCCGAAGATGCCCTTAGCCTCTGGATTGTCTGATCTTTTCAATTTTATTTGATCTTTCAGCTCTACAACTTCGTCCTGGCTGGCCTCATGTTCTAGCTCAGCTTTTTCCTTATCATTCCTCAAAGTCTCCACTTCTTTGGACTCATCAGAAAGCTGGAGTGTCAAGTTGTCTCTTTCTTTCTTCGCATTCGTCAGTGGTTTGCTGATTTTCTTGTACTCCTCCTCTTCTCTTTGAAGCTTTGGTCTGCTGCCTGACTCTCACTTTCCAGCTCTTGGCATATTTTTAGTGCCGCGTCCAGATCAACTTGCAGCTTGGCTTGCTTCTGTGTGTTCTCTTGGTCCTGCTTTTGAAGCGAGTCCACCTCGGCTTTGATTTGAACTTCATTTGCTTTGAGATTATCAATTTCACTCTCAATGGCCATAGACCTTGCTCTGAGCCCAGTGAGTCTTTGCATCACTTTATCCCAATCATTGGCTTGTGGATGTAAGTCCATTGTATCTGTGGCCATTTCCTTCAACTCCACCAATCGAGGGCTCAACTTATATTCTTTGGGCTTAGTTCTAGACAACTCAAAAGTTGCATTAGCTGCCTCTTCTCGAGAGTATCCATCAGCTAATAGATCAATAGATATTCTATATTTTTTTTCTTCTGGATCTGGATTCTCATAGTTTGGTTCAATTTCTGCCTTCTGCTCTTCGTCTTTGTTCTCCTCTTCCTTGGAGTCTTGTTGCCCATCAGATTTGTTCAACTCCTCAGTTTGTCGGGGTTGAGGAGGACTAGGAGGGGGTGGTGATGGTGGAGGATTGGATTCTCGGCTTGATTATGGGTTGGTTGCTTCTTCTTGAAGTCCCGATCAGCCTTTGTTTTCCTCTCTCTTTCTTGGCCTTCCTGCTGCTGTCTCACATCATCAACTTCTTCTTCGGTAAAAGGTATGTTTGGGATATTCTCAACTGTAGAATCTAAGATCTTGAAATTCTTTATATAATCTTCAAAGCGATCCCTTTGAGTTCTTTGAGAAGATCCAGACATAGCCTCAAATGAGGGCTTCCATAATTTTCTCAGATCCCCTTTTAGCATCCTCTCAGCTCTGAAACTCTGCATTAGTCTTTCTAGCCTCGCGCTGCTTTCTGTGACTTTGTTTCCTTTACTAGTACCTGTAGAGTTTCTTTCTTCCCCTTCTTGGGTTGTGGTGGCTCTTCTGGCACTGTCTCTAAACGGCGCTTCAACCTTGTGGCTACCCTTGGAGCCTTAGGAGGCTCTTCTTCTTTGTCTTCCTTCAGCTTGAGCCAATCATTTTGGGAGGGAGGTAGAGGCTAATTTCCCTTGGCATGCAATGCTCCATAAATGACTTTGGTTATCAACTCACTAGGCACAATATAAGTGGGATTTTTGGTCCCCATTTTCACAAGGTTGTCGTGAATGTAAGCGGCATAGTTTATCTCCCTTGGGCGGCTCTTCTGCATCGCCCAAGTGAAAGTGGTGGAAATAGCTCCAGGTGGCATCTTGTATTTCTGTGGCCGCTTGGTACACATGTGGAAGTACTAATTGTATAATTGGCTCATGATGGCCACCTTTGGGTTTGCAATATCTTCAAATGTATAGTTGTTTTTCTTCTCTGAGTAGACTTTAATTTCATCCCGCCTCTTAGTCACACTGTCTCCTTTGTTAGAGAGGTCAAGTGTTGTTGCCACCACCTTCTCTATGATGACAATCATTGTATTAGGCTTGCCTTGCAGATCTGTGACTCTGGCTATGCCGTCCTCTTTGATTGTGGTGACAAATTCCCACACTCTTTAAACATCAATCCCTGCTAGCAAGGCTTCAAAGTAATTGTGGAGATCTAGTTTCTCCAAGTAGTCCCCCATCTTGCTCCTGAAAAATTCATTGAGCTCTTGAGGAATCATGGGTAGCTCCACTGCATTTCCATCTGGATCTTTAAACACTCCTTGGTAGATTCTCAGATCATTGGTTTCTAGTAGGTCATCTTGAATCCAAGTGCTTGTGGGCTCCACTTCTTCTAAGTAGTCCTTGATAGTCATCCTCTTCTTCTTTGCAGGCGACTTTGTGGCTGCCATGGATCCTGTTGCACTCAATAGTCCAAAGTTAGCGTTTTTTATAGATTAGCAGGTAAACCTTTTGGAAACAAAGTCAAACTTTTCAACAAATTATTGGACATCTTTTGGTTGTTAACAACTAAAAATACTTGCTGCATAGTGAACGAGAAAAGACTTACCACACATAGTCAATAGCTATTAGGGAGCCGATTAACAAGCATTAAGTAGCATTTGCCTGCTACTAGCTCTCTAAACCTAGAAAATGGCTATGGGCCACTAGCTTGTTAGAGCTATCTATTAGGCATCTATTAATAACTGGTAAAAAGCTTTCTGAGAAGCAGTTATAGCCTATCTGCTTGCAAGCCATTGAGCAGCAATTGGTTGTAAATAACTAGGCAATACTGGCCACATAGTCAATAAGAGTGTATACCACACAATCAACAGCTAATGTGGAGATATTTAGCAAGCATTAAGTAGCTTTTACCAGCTAGTAGCTCTCTAAACCTAGCAGGTAACTATCACCCACTAGCTATGCAAAACAATAGCTACCCAATAGCTAGTTAATACCTACACAATAGGTAGCTATCACCCACTAGCTATGAAAAACAATAGCTACCCAATAGCTGGTTAATACCTACACAATAGCTACCTAGTAGCTGGTTAAAATAGCTAAAAGCTCTCAAAACCTGGCAAATAGCTATTACCCACTAGCTGTGGAAAACAATAGCTTCTTAATAGCTGGTAAGATAGCTACTTCCAGCTAAAAGCTCTCAAAACATTCCAAATAGCTATTACCCAACCCAATAGCTATGGAAGACAATAGCTACCTGATAGCTGGTTCTAAGCTACCTGTCAAGCAGTTATTGATAGCTAGCTAGATAGCTACTAGCAACTAATAGCTCTCAAAACCAAGCAAATAGCTTTGACCTAATAGCTATGGGCAGGCAATAGCTACCTGATAGCTGGTTATAAGCACTATCAAGAAGCTATTAATAACAGCTTTAGATGGCTACTTCCAGCTAATAGCTCTCCAAAATTGGCAAAAAGATATTACCCACTAGCTGTGGAAGACAGTAGCTGTCATCAATAGCTACTTCCAGCTAATAGCTCTTCAACCTTGCAAAATAGCTATCACCCACTAGTTGTGGAAAATAGCTATCATCCACTAGCTACGGAAATGAATAGCTAACTCATAGCTGAACATAGCCACCTAATAGTTGGTCAAAAGCTCTCTGAGAAGCAACTTTAGCCAATTTTGGGTCTATAATATCTACTTGCAAGCTATTAAACAACTATTTCTTGTTGCTAACTAGAAATAGTGTCCACATGGTGATTGATTGTGTATATCTACACACTATCAATAGCTATTTTACAGATAAAAAAGTCAATAGCTACCTCATAGCTGGTCAAAATCTTCGGGACCAGCATATATGTAATGGCTAGTACCAGCTATTAGAGAGATATTAAATTCTAATAGCTAGGAATACTGGTCACTAGTGAATGAGAAAGTATTTACTCATACAACTAACAGCTATTCTAGAGCTATTTAACAAGAGCCAGGTAGCTATTACCAGCTAGTAGCTCTCTCTAAACCTAGCAGATAGCTATCACCCACTACCTATGGAAGCCATTGGCAAAGTAATAGCTGGTTTAAAGCTGTATCTAATAGATTTTTAAAAGCTTGTGATAAGCAGCTATTGGTAATTGGACAGTAAACTGTATTAGTAGCCAATAGCTATCAAATAGCTAACTCATAGCTGTACCTAATACAGCTATTGGTTACTAATATAGATTACTACTAATTACAAGCTATTTGACAGCTATTTGATAGCTTACCACTAATTACAAGCTATTGACAGCTATTGGTTACTAATATAATTTACTACTAATACAGCTATTTGACAACTATTGGTTACTAATAGAGCTTACTACTAATACTTTTGGTTAACTAATACAGCTTTTCCTTCCTTTGGAGCTTGAGTAACCAGAATTGGGAACATACCTATTGGAGTAACTTTTTCTTCTGCCATGGATGTTGTCTCTGCACCAAACATCTTCTTCACCGAAGCAGGTATCTCTATGCCGCATCCCGGTGCCAAGCAAGAATCACTCAGTGTGGAAAAAGTTGCAAAAACAAAATTGTGATAGGGGTGTTGGCATGGTAGCATGCAAACACCCACCAGTATTTTATCCTGAAGTTCCAACCCACAGGCTGTGCACGGCTCGTCAATAAATATAATGCCTTGATGTACATCTGGCATGATTGGAGGTGATGGAGAGAATATAGGTGCTTTGCCCTGTTGCAATTGTAAAATTGCACTGCCAACAAAAGCCTCCTGATTTTTGAGTCTCGCCAAGAGCACATTCTTTTGTTGTAGCCTCTCGTGTATTGGACAAAAAAATTCAGCAAAACTGTTCAAACACAAAATAAGAGGAACAACAATATCTTCTTGGTGTTCGCAAATCAACTTGTATGGCTGCAACATCGTTATTTTCAAACGTGCCACCCTTTGCGACACCAAGAACACCGAGAAATTGCAAGTTAGCACTGATCATAGCTTGCAACATCATCACCCTCTCAAACGGCACATTGCCACTAGCCTCAAGCATGGCTAATTCTTCTCGTGCTTTCCGTAACTGTTTCAAGAAAGTGTCTGCCTTTGACTGAACTTGCACTTCCACTTCTGCTTGCTGCATTTCTTTAGAGATCTGCCCTATTTCACTCTCAAGATGCCTAACTTTAGCTTGTACATCAGACCACATGATCGGTGCCAACTCTACATCCCGACTATTTGACGTATCCACACTCGCCTTCAATGATTGAGCTACCAATACTGACTTGCACAATGTTTTCCCGTCAGTCATGTGCATCATTACTCTAGACATCTTGTTGGAGAGCCCTTGCTTATGTGCCCCCAGTTGAGTAACTGAGTTCTCAGCCACAACAGCCCAAGCTACCCGGTATTTGGACTTGTCGAGAGACAAGTCCGCCCTCTGGCAATTTTCAAATGCAAATGCTTTGGCAAACTAGGCAGCGCACTCACCGTTTATAGGTAACTCCTGGTAAACCATCTGATATAGCATCATGAATTTATCATAAAGCTCTGACCGTATGGTTCGAAGATTCACCTTCTGCCCTTTGGTTCGTAGCACCGTGAACACGGACAATCAGTCTTTCTCTATAACATCCATAAAGTGTGGGTTCTCAACCCCGTCCAGGCTGAGGTTGTAGACTTCATGGAAGTCTTGTCTTGACATGCAAAGTTTTGTATGCTGGATTCTAGTAAATGGAGGTGGGCTCCACCTGAAATATACAGATAGAACCAATTTTATAATTAAATGACCCATTGAAATAACATTTTAATCATCATTTCACCACAAGAAGTTATTAATAACAGATAAAATCTCCTAAGAGGAAGGATTTTTGCACCAATAACAAATCCTAATGCTAAAACAAGACTCTCTGTGTATAGGTATGTGTGTGTGTGTGTGTGTGTGTGTGTTCATATCTATGTCCATGGATATGCATCATGGAACAAAATGAAACTAAAAAAGAAACATACAATGGTCACGGTTGGGTGGTGAAGCTATCGGGACATGAAGCACCTTGTAATGGTGACAGGGAAAAAACCAAGAAAAACATGTCCAATCAAAGGTGGCAAGCTTGAGACTAAGCTACCCTGTTTCAAACATGCAATACTTTCAGTTGTGCATGTGTGTGTGACATAAAAAGAGAGAGAGGGATGGCAGGTATTGACCACCCTGCCTCAGAGAGCGAGAGAAAACCTAAGAGACATGCTGCCCTGCTACTGCGTGCCCTACTGCTATTGCTTCTTGCTTGAGACAAAGAGAAGCTACATGAATGTGCTCAGTGTGCTCAACACCCATGCAAGTACGAGCTTCTGGGACCTCTCTCGCACGTACAAGCTTTGGTGTTTTTTTCGAGTATTTTTTGAATCCAAAAATTTCAAAGGCGCTAACAGCTAATGACATAGTTATTAAGTGGCTTTAAGAAAAGAGCTTTCATCCCATAAAAGTGTACCACCCAGTCATGCTTCCACCCATAAGGGATAGAGAGGGGCAAGAGAGGAAGGAGAAGACCATGGGTGCCTCATTCATGGGTGGAGATGATGTCAAGGAGTAGCGTGAGGATAACCTTCACTCTTGTTAAATGCCGAATCCTCCACTTCAAATTGCACCAAGGCGTGGCAGTTGATGATGATGGAGGCGAGATCTGTATTGATGAGTAGTATGTGTGTCCATAACCTCCTTACCATTGTGGTTGATAGTGGTGCATTTTTACATGGACTAACACTTCTAGCTATATTAGAAGCGTAAAGGCATGGTGCCTAGGCCTCAAAATTCTCATAAACTCTAATAACTTAGAGCTTGTGCTTTGATGAGAGTGTTGTGTCCCTCATTATATAGGAAAAGAGGGTGGAATTTTCCTATATTTTTATTGCGACGTGACCTACACCATGTGATCGTGGGTGAGCCATGTCTGATGCAATGACTCTTGTGATAGAGGTCCACAAAGAGAAAATAGTAGGGTAAGAGAGAGATGGAGGGAAAAGGAGGGTAGAGGAATGGGGTTTTAACATGGTATGCCAGTCGTAGCTAGCTTATTTGAAAGATGAGAGAGGGTTTTTTTACAAGAGGTTGCAGAAGGTGGTTTATTGCTGGAGAAGATAAATCTGCCACTTATAGCGGTAATCGCTCTAACTTTGACCAAGACTTCATTTAATGTGTCTTTGTTTCTCTCACTCATGCCCTAAATTTCAAATCTAGCGTAAAAAATATACAATGATCTTGCATTAACACACAAAAGAGAGATTATGAGGGACGTAGGTGGAGTAAAAGATGAATATGAGGTTGATGTTGCCGTTCAAAAAAATTGATGAAAAAAGACATGGCCCACCTAATTGGGCTTCCATAACTCGATGCTTTGCTCAGACAAGACTCCCTTCGTCGTGTCGTTTGTAGTGGTCGTAGTTGAGTGCCTTTATGGTTTTCACAGTGGTCGTTACTTCATTGCAGCCGTTGGTGTGAAGCGCGTATATACGAGAGCATGTGTATGTGTGCGAATGATGCTGGCTGTAATTTGACTATTTTGAGCTTATGGGATGATTTGTGAGAGTGTTTGGTGGTGATTATGAGAGTGGGATTCGTGTGTATGTGAGTGTGTGTGTGTGTGTATGTGTATGTGTATGTGTATGTGTGTGTGTGTGTGTGTATGTGAGTGTGTATGTGTGTATGTGAGTGTGTGTGTGTGTGTATGGCTGAAAAAACAGTAATTTTCAGCTTACGAAGACCTTGGGAAAGACATGAGAGTGAGAGAGAAGAGTGTGTGTGTGTGTGTGTGTGTGTGTGTATGTACTCTATGTGTGCTGTAAACTGGCTATTTTCAGCTTTGTGTGTGTGTGTGTGTGTGTGGAGGGAGATATTTTTTTTTTTGTTGGTCAAAGAGAGAGAGAGAGAGAGAGAGAGAGAGAGAGAGAGAGAGAGAGAGAGAGAGAGAAAGAGAAGAGAGAGAGAGAGAGAGAGAGAGAGAGAGAGAGAGAGAGAGAGAGAGAGAGAGAGAGAAGGGACAAAAAAGTAAAAATTTCAGCCAATAGAGAGAGTGAGAGGGACAAAGAAGATAAGGAGAGGGAGGGCTCCATGGATAGAAGAGGACAAGGTGGAGAGAGGTGATAATGAGAAGGAGGCCCCCTTAATTTGCTATTGTAAGAAGGTAGTGGCCATGGTTGTACAAATCATTGAGTGCCCTCTTATTTGACTAATATAGTTATCAATTATTTTGAAAGTGAAACCCTTTGAGGAGAAAATGAAGGAGGGAGAAAAATGATTACCAGTGGCGTCGCCGGCACTTGGGGACAAAGGCTCCTTACCATGCAAGATTTTCTACTTTGATGAAAGCTTTTACTGGAGATTTTGTTTATCTTGATCGTCAAGTGGTTGTTCACACACCCTGCATTTGAGAATTTTGGAGAAGGGGGGGTTTTCCATAGAGAGAGATGGGTTGAGTTCAAAAGGCGGCCCTCATTAGCCCTCCCCTTTAAGCTAGAGGCTTTTATGCCTCTAGCTCCATGCTTGATTCTTGTTCATTTTAAGTGGAGGAGTCTCCCTCCTGAAGAATATACAACATAGGTGCTTGATCAAACCTTAAAAAGTACTTCTTTAGCCTCCATCCATTAACACATGTTTTGTGATGTCTACCATCTGATCCATCAGTCGATAGCTGCCATTGTTGTGACGCTTTCTAATGATGAATGGCCCCTCCCATCTGGGTGAAAACTTCTTATCCTTCCTAGTGTCAAACCTGTTATCATACCTTAGAACCAACATACCTTTCTTGAGACCTTTCTCCTTGAGATCTTTGTTGAAGGTGAGGCGTCGTTGCTTTGCCTGAGTGGCGTAGTAGTTGATAGCCTCTTTTGTGTTTAGTTGGAGCCTCTCTAGATCCATAATGTGGTTGTGGAGATGAGTATTAGGGCGTTCCATGTGCCTAGCTAGCACTATGAGACTAGCTAATTGAACTTTGATGGGTAAAATGACCTCCTTACCATACACCAAGTGATATGGTGTGAATCCAAGGGATGTGAGAAATGAAGTGTGATAAGCCCTTATCCCAATCACTTTTGTGATTGTTTACTTGTTTAGTGATGATCTTTCAGATCATACCGTTACCTTTTCCACCAAACCGTTGCATTGTGGGTAGTAGGGAGTTGAGTGGTGTCGTGAAATGCCCAGATTTTCCATCAGCTCTCCTACTACGTCTTCTCTAAAACCTGGTTCCCTATCAAAAATTATCTTAAGAGGAGTTTCAAAACGGCAGCAAATATTTTCAAATACAAACTTTGCTACTTCCTTAGCTGTAAATCGGGTGGAAGCTACTGCTTCAGCCCACCTGGTCATGTAGTCTACACCCATGATGATATATAATTTACGTGATTGGGACCTTGGCAAAGGCCCAAAAGCATCAATTCCCCATTCTTCTTGAATGGTCTATAAGTGATTATAGGAGTCTGTGGCTCATAGGTGAGCCTCCTATCCCCTACTTTCTGACATTCCTTGCATGTTTTACACCAATGGTGCACATCCCTCTGTAGGCTAGGCCATACAAACCCAGCTTGTAGAATCTTTCTACTAGTGATGTCAAATGGAAAGTGTCCTCCACAAACACCATCATGGCAACTTTAAATGATTTTGGTGATTTCTCTAGAGAAAGGTACACGCCTAAGAATTTGATCCTTATCCTTGCAGTAGAGGTCGTCATTGGTAAGGTTGTATTTTGTTGCCTTGCACACAAGCCACTTCTTTTGGCCCTTGGTAAGATCTCTAGGACACTCTCCTATGTCCAAGAAACTCATGATGTCAGGCCTAACATTGCTACCTTGGAAGAGAGGCAACTTCAACCTCATAGCACCCACGGAACATCTTGTAGTTTTTCTCTAGCTAGAGCATCTGCTTCTTGATTTTTTGCTCGGGGCACATGATGTAATTGTACAACTTGAGACTTCCCCAAAAATTCCTTAACTTTGTGCAAATGGCCTAACAAGCTATGATTTTTACAAGCCCAAGTTCCTTGTATTTCTTTTATTAAAAGCATGGCATCACCAAAAACAATTAATCGTTGAATACCTCGTGTCACACACCAATCTAACCCAAGATTTAAGGTTGTATATTATGCCTCATTGTTGGAGTGAGAATCCAAGAGATTCCCAATGGAGAAAACCTTATCCCCTTGCTCGTTGAATATGACAATGCTAGTTGCAGCTTTTTCCACTGTCCTCTTGTAGGCTCCATCAAAATAAATAGAGTGATCCCCCTCTACCTTATGGACCTCCAACATAGGTGTAATCTCTTGGTCATTTGGATTTATCTTTAGCTTCTTTTCATAGTGGCGATGAGTGTGAATGCCTCATAGATTGTCCCTTGTGGATTTCTCCACTTGCATTGTGTAATCAAACTCTTGCAGCCTTGTGATCCATTTGGAAATCCTAGAAGAAACATCCATGTGTTGCATTACATAAGGAAATACTTCTTCCCTTGTTAAGAATATGAATGGTCTAGACAATAAATAAGAGAGAAATTTGGTGGTATCAAACATTAATGCAAGCACCATGCGCTTCATTGTCGTGTATCCCTTTTCTGATGGAGGCATCATGCAACTAGAGAAGTAGATAGGATGCATAAAAGAAGTTTGAGGATCATTTTGCATCAATACTGCCCCAAGTGTGTCATTGCCCACACTAGGGTTTACATAAAATGGCTCGTCCCACTTTGGAGGTGCAATGGTGGGAAGTGAGGCTAGAATTTGTTTTACCTCATTGAATTGTTGCTCATTTTCTTCATTCCAAGTGAAGACCTCTTGATGGGTAACTTTTTGTAAAGGGATAACTACTTGAGAGAACAGGTGAATGAACCTACTAAAATACATCACCTTTTGAAGAAAAGTGACCAACTGCTTTGTTGTGGTGGGAGAGGGCAAATCCACCAAGGCTTGAACCTTGCTTGGGTCAGCTTCAATGTCCTTGGTAGAGATCACATGGCCAAGAAGAGTAACCTTGATTTCACCAATGTGGCATTTCTCCACGTTGAGCTGACCACCCAAAGCTTGCAAGCTGATTTGACCTTCATAAACTTTCTCCAAATGAAGAGATCAAGAGCTATAGATACAAAAGTCGTCAATAAAAACACGGATTGATTTTCCAAGGTATGGTTGGAAAAAAAATGTCACATAGTGCTAAAAAGTGTGCCACCATGCATTAGCATCACATGTCTTGGCCATGCACCAAGTGGAAAGAGGCATTGAGGGGTTCTTCTCTTCATGCATGTTTTTGCATTTTCAAGCTCCTTTTGATTGGTTGATGGTTTCTCTCTTAGTGCATGGTATCACATACATATTATGGTTGCTTTTGTCTCTGCGAGACACATCAATTGATCACCACTAGCATGCTACATTTCACCTACAATATAAGTTTTTTTGCGTCCTAGCCGCTATCCGCTAGGTCGTGCCCAACCAAAAAACCCTCCCCCCTCCCCTCCCCCCCCCCACCCCATTGGGATCAATTTTTTGCCCTCAAGTTTATGGTCAAGGGTTCATATCTCTCATGATTTATGGTTGTGATGTTGATTGTGAATGCTGGTGTGGCTCATGGATGTTTTTTTTTGTTATGGTTATAATACCAAAAATGTTATCAAAATTTTGGAAACCATGTTATATGCTAAAGTGGTTTTGCAGGTTGGATTTGCATCACACAGGGTAGGGTGTAATGCTCACCTATGGGATGGGATTATCTTTAAGAAGATACACCCATACATGCCTAGAGTAGTCATCAATGAAAGTCACAACTATAATGGAAGACAAGGGCTCTATGAAAAAGTATACAATTTACACTTTTATACAATTTCAATATACCTCAGATCTGCAAAAGCATTTGCATAGGGGATAAGGTCTCAACACCCAACCTAGCATGGAGTTTAAGCCATGAGGCCGTGGATTGCATCCAAAGGTGCCTAGTAGCTAGTGCTACCTCTGAATGTGTATGAATGAAAGCTTACGGAGAAAATGATCAAGTGGAGAGTGAATATGTGTGTACACCACATTGTGGGATATACATATGTGTGTGTATATATATATATATATATATATTGAGAGAGAGAGAGAGAAGAATGGAGGGTAAAATAGAGTGCATAGAGACACAAGAGAATGAAAGAGAGAATCTTTAAATGCCCCATCCAAATGAAGCAAGCAAACCATGGATCAATGCAATAACAAAATTTGGGTATACCATAACTTCAAAAGTATAAATTACTAAGTAGAAGCACAGGACCCTTTGTGGGATCGACCGCCCACCCATCCACTTCCACTCCTACTATGGACAGAGAGAATGTCACTTTGAAGAGAGCGAGGCAGAACACCTCCAAATTACCTGACCCAGACATAAGCCAACAGACATAAGTGAAGGCATTCCCCTCCCTACATAAAACCAAGTTGTGAAAGGATCCCAAATACTAGTAGGTGGTAGCAAATCAATACAAACCATACTAGTTTAGGTGCCACACCGAGTGTTTAGGAAAAGCCAAGGTAAGATCCTTGACACATTAGCTATGTAGGTCATTCAACTCTTGATGCAATAGCCGTGTAGAAGAGCCTAACAAAAACAAGAAGATCTAGGCAACACTCCCAATCCAGCAAAGCCGTAGGTCATTGACACTTTCATCTAATTCTAAGTGATATAGGTGATCCTCAATTTGTAGCGACGCTAACATGAGAAACATAACATGTGAGTCCAATAAAAAATAGCATCTTCCATATACAGAATCCTTTCCAAAGAAGTCATATTGTATAGGGTCTCTACCCTTGCACGTCTACCATAATCCATCAACCCACTTACTTATGTACATTGATATACTGTCTACTCATACTTTGGAGTCTTCCCACCCATTACTCTGTGCTGTGTCCTCTTCCTCACTGCACCACACAGACGCACTCGCATGCTCCGCACCGCACCTCACAATGAGTATATATCTCATGAGTTCAATGCATTTCTAGCTAGTCGTGGGATAAACCACCAAAGTACAGTAATATATTGTCATAATAACTAATATCTAATTCTCCTCAATGATTTTCTAAACCTTGTCAATGCTTACAATGCTTCCCTAGAGAAGCAAATGTACAAATGTTTAAAATGAACAAAGTTTTTGTCTTATAAGACTCTCTTTTTCTTTATTGTGCACAAAAATGAAGTAGTATGCATGCTTAGATCAAGTTTGCGGAGACGACATCTCCCAAACACCAAGTAGAGCTTGTCACTCTACTATGGAAGATTGATAGGACTAATGTGCAGACATGCTTGCGATGGCTTAGGCTCTCAAGCGCCAAATGGATTAGTCATCCATTTTGGAACGATGTAGTAGGGTAACATAGGGATCCTCTACCCGCTAGAAAAAAGACTAAGGAATAGGCTTTATCTTCTCTACCCCATAGTTGAGGATGACTATGATTTCAATTGTGTGCGTATGTCGCACATGTCAATGCAAGGAACTTGCCGATACACCGTGTGCGAGCCACAAATGGCTCCAAGCACACAACAAGCCTAAACTAGTAAGCTCAAAGATGGCGTTGTTGTGTCACTCACCGCTCTATGCTTCCTGTCGTGGAGGATTCCTTGCCGCAAAGAAGAGGGAGATGCCGCTACGCCGTGCTCAACCGTCGTGCCACTGCAATACTCGATCGCACACACTCTCACACTCTCTCTCGTTCTCTCTCTCACGCATACACACACACACAAGGAGATGAAGAAGAAGAAGGTGGAGATGGAGCAAGAGCACTCTTCAATTGCACAAATGAGAGAATGAGTGAATTTTAGGTTTAATTGACTTTTATATGAGCTCTCCCCATTCACACTTGGGCGCCCATGCTTAGCCAACTAATCCCTTGAATGTTCCAGTTAGAGTGAGACTCTCATCGGCGATCACTCTTACCCTTTTCCTATTGGACCAACAAGCCCAGTACCTAACTCTACCAAGTAAATAATAGAACGTCCGTCGTAGGTGATAGAGTGTCCGTGAGCCGTGAGGGTTAACATCCCCCCCTTCCTGATGTAGATTCCGTCCTCAAAAGCTATTGAGTTGAAGCTGGTTCGTCGAGGTGAAAGAGCGTTTGATATGAATGTCCTTAGCCTCCTTCAGTCACTGCAAAATCAAACAACATTGACACAATAATTGTATTCTCATAAGCAATTAAAAAGCATATACAGTTGTAGGCAGACAATTTGATTGGTAACAGAATTTTAAACCATTTGTCAGCACTAAAGATTAAGTTGCAATATAATCAAATGCATAAAGAGATGTAAAGGTAGAAAATTAAACAAGTATGGGGTCGCTAATTTAACGATCGAAAGGCACTAGAGATCGACTATTAATACCATGGGTAAGCTTCTTAATTTTCTCTGGTCAATTAAGTTGTTTAATCGGGAGAGCCAAGTATTTCATGTTCGAGGGCTGACTAGAGGCTATACCTAGAATACCTTGTAGTTAAGCTACAATAAAAGGAATTTCTCATGAAATCATCGCCTAATTGATTACCTTTTCTTTGACCCCCCAAAGTCTTTTCACAGTGATTCAATTTTGATGTGTGTGCTTATTTTGTATGCCTTGGGTTTTTTGCTTTTCAAGGAAAAGCGCCCACACTAGGAACCTCTAGGGCTCTAGTACCATAGGCTATACATGTGAGTGAAGTACCAAATCAAGCTGAGATTTCTCTTCCAGCTTAAGATTTTACATTGTGGCACTTTGATTTTTTGTTTGTTCGTTTTCAACATTTTAATTTTGTAACTTTTGGGGGGTCATATAACACTGTTACACCTACCCAGGCTCATCACACTAGTAAACTCCCTTTATAATACTTAAGCTAAAGGTCAATAGGGACTAAGCCCACTAGAAAGCGCTAGTACATTTCACACAATGCTGTCTAAATCGGATTAAGAACCTAAGTAACCATTGATAATTCCCCATGGTATTAAGAGAAGATCTCTAACACCTAGCTTGGTCAAACTAGCTTAATCGGACTGCTTGATTTTTAAACCTTATAAACAAGTGATTATGACAAAAATTACATTGAATTTAATGTTTGGTGCTAAACAAAGGCACTAAATATTATGCTACCAATCACAATTAAAGCAAACAAACATAGATGCAAAAAAAGATAAGGGGCAATGCTAATGGACAAGAAACACCTATTTGTGTTGATGGCCGCGCTTGATTTGAAGTGTGAACGAGAGAAAGATTCCATGAAGATCCAAATCCTAATCACAGCAACATGTTCCTGTACACACTAAGAAACACAAAGAATACCTCTAGGAGGCACATCAGTGGGAAAAAGGAACTTTGCTAATCACTCAACTCTAAAACAGAAACACTCCTATTGTACTAATTCTACCTACCCTCCATCACTGGTGTGATGAGGATCAAAGGTGTTTATGACATAAGTTTATGTTTCAGTGTACCGGATGTGAATGTGTCGGTCTGGTCAATGTTTTGACTTTTATTGTGCATACTCGTTTGCTAATTGCTCTTGCTCTTTATTATTATTTTTTTTGTGAGTATAAGCCTTTATATATAAATTCCCTAATATTGGGAGATTGAGAGGTCAGGGAGGAAGGTTGAGAGGGGAATGAGTGAATGATGTGACTGTCAGCAAACACTCCCCCCTTCCTTGGGTAGATCATACCGTTTGAAACGTGCGCATCACCCTTTGAAACCAATTGTTCCAGTTGGTAATACGTGAGGATTTTTGCCAGTATTTTTCTCTTACCTTAGGTGCCTCGTCGAGTTGCAAGGGTGGTAAGGTACTCTCCCAAGATCGAACTTGAAGTGGTTCATCAAGTGATTCTTGAACACTGGGAGGTGTGGATTCCTTTGTAGCTTCATGGAGGTCCACTATTGTAGGTCGAGGATGTGGAGAAGCTTTTGCCTCTATGGATGCATTACATGAGGAGCTAGAAGCTTCATGGGACTCCCCCCTTCCTGAGCTAGGTGGAACAAATCGTTCTTTCTTCGGTACCCAAACTAGCTCTGGAGCGGGTGTGTAGCATTCAATGATTTTTTTATTTCCGTGATTGTCGATTTTTTTTGGAGCTACGCGATTGAGTTCACATGGGTCAGGTGATAGGTAAGAACACAATCTACATTTTGGCACCCAGATTTGATCATTTCCTTGATAGTAGCCTTGGGCTTCCAATAGTCGTTTAGGAATCTAGCGCCACGTTTTCTTACATTTCTTGGAGCGAGTAGAACGTTTCTTACAAGGCTTCTGTTTTTTAGCATTAGCTATGGTTGCTAAAGAAGCTTTAGGGACCCACTTGTATGTTTTCTTTGTTATATTAGGATGAGTCTTGTCAGAAGCTATATGCATTGCTTGTAGCATATTTAAGGGTACGGGCATTTCACCCCCCTCAGGTGTTACCCAGGTCGTCCCCCTATTTTCCCAAGTGTCTATGGTTGCTGCTAGGTGGACCCAATCCACATTGTCCAACTCAGTCATTCCAGGTAGTACATCCAGATAAGGAGAATCTTCCCCAACATCAGTGTCCGCTTTACACGTGTAACAATACTGCAATGGGGCCGAGTGAACTGTGGTGTCAGATCTATGATCAAGTATAAACCTGTTTCCTAGAGGATGCGCTCGACCAGTAACAAGATCCACTAGAATGACAGAAGCTGAAACTGCAAGTAGATATGGTTTTTAGACCAGTCATGCATCATCTTTGATTGCCTCATGAAAGGACGTCCTAAGATCACTCCGATGCCATAGTGTGTTTGGAGAAATCCAAAACAATGAAGGTAATCCTTATTTTATGTCCAAAGACCTTGATCTTGAGATCTTCTAGTATCCCAATAGGTTTAACAATAGACCCATTGGCCATCTTCACTACTATGGTTGTGGTTGCAAGGTGAGGTCTTCCTATAGCTTCCCAGCAATTTTTCGTCACAATGCTAACCCCAGCACCACCATCAAGGATTCCCTTCACAATTAATCCCTTAGTAGTGATTGGTATGGTCGCATTGGATTCATCACTGTCAAAGTATTGTCCCAACCTGTTAACAGGTATTTCTATAACAAGGTTCTCATCTAGGTTGGGTTGTGGATCTAAGTGTTCCTCCTCTATTGGCATCTCGCCAGCTCCATCCATCTATGAAAATTGTGGTAGCCCAAACTTTAGTTCTCCATTGAGGAAGGCTCGAAGAGCTGAGACTAGCTCAGGGTCTTTATATAGTTTGGACATGATGGTGGTTCTAACTTCTGAAGACATGAAATCCATCAATTTGGCAATGTTTAATGGCACCTTTTGGACTTCAGTCCCTTCACGTGGGTAAGATAGGATCTCCATTTCTTTGATAGGATCAAGTAGTCCCTCTGTAAATATTCTTTCCATCAAGAAGTGAGTACGCCCACTTTTCCCATGACTTTAAGTCACTTTCTTCTTGGATGACACTAGGTATGGCTAAGGGTCTATGGACTTCACTACAATACTACATGGATATATCGACGCGCGTATATCGACGAAATTAGCGGGCGTCAATATACGCGTCGATATACGCATCGCAATGGGCATCAATATACACGTGGAAAGGCTTTATTTCCCACGCGTATAGCGACGCAAAAAATTTTGGGGGAAAAAAGTGAAACCCACGAGCAGCAAGGGCCATTTTCGCCTGCGCTCTGCTCAAATCTTGGCCTCCACTTGCTGCATAGGTATTATGCCCCCCCCCAACCCCCCCCCCCCCTCTCTCTCTCTCTACATCGTGTGTGTGTGTGTAGGAAAGAAAGAGAGAGAGAGAGAGAGAGAGAGAGAGAGAGAGAGAGAGAGAGAGAGAGAGAGAGAAAGAGAGTTATATATATATATATATATATATATATATATATATATATATATATATATATATAGAGAGAGAGAGAGAGAGAGAGAGAGAGGTAGGGAAGTGAAGAGCGAGACAGAGAGAGAGATAGGAAAATAAGGAAATAGAGAGAGAAAGAGAGATAGCGAGAGCGAGATCGAGAGAGAGAGAGAGAGAGAGAGAGAGAGAGAGAGAGAGAGAGAGAGAGAGAGAGAGAGAGAGAGAGAGAAAGAGAGATAGTGAGAGTGAGATCGAGAGAGAAAGAGAGATCGAGATCGCTTTTTTGAGCAAGAACCATGCAAGGCTTCTGAATCTTTCTCAAGTTGCTCATCCATCTCCACATTATCTTCTGGCTTGGACATGGAGGCCCCGTCCGGTTTACAATCAGGTAGAAAACTTTCATTGGGCTGAGAACTTCCATGGCTTGTGCATGTGGTGAAAAAAACACCAGGATGGGCATAATATCCTTGGAAAAACCTGTGCAAAAATTGCAAACAGACGGAACATTACAAAAATGACAAAAATGGTCATGCTTTAATATATGATTCATCAAGTGCAGCATTGGAAAGCTTTCTCTGATAGGCTACCTCGGAATGGAGACAGGTGGGTTCGTAGTCAGAGAAGAAACTATGGAACTAAACGAGGCAAAGGGTTTTTGCCTGCTACATGCATTGCCATGTACACCTGGGAGTGCACGTATGTGTCTACCCATATAGGATTTGACCAATAAAGATGAGATTTTGACCCGGTGGTCCTGATCTCCGTACACCTCTGGACCGATGTGTACGGAGATTGGGCAAGACTAGAGAATGCGAGGTAGTTTACATTGTGAGGAGTATATATATATATATATATATATATATATATATATATATATATATATTAAAACAACATTCATAATCATTATAGATGGCAACGTCATCAACTAACATGGAGGAAAAGATTGCATGCTCGTGCACGCTCTGCAAGTATCAAATCCTGTGCAAGCGTAGGATATGTAATGAGCATGTGCACAAGTACGGAGAGTTTGCTAGAGAAACCGTATAGACTCTGCGATACGACTCCTACGGAACGGGCATTGATTTCCGCGATATAGCACCTACATCTGAGAGAGAGAGAGAGAAAAAAGATTATGCGTGAAGGTCCGACCAATATAGAGCCACGGATGGAAGCAAAAAAGGGCTTACAGACAGAAGACGATGGCATGGAGGAGATGCTGGATGCCTTCTTCCATACAAGCGAGGAGAACGCGAACGAAGCAGCACCAGAAGCCGTGCGCCTATCTCCTGAAGACATGTTGAGGAAGTTGGCACGTCAACCAATCTATGAAGGAGCCAAAATATATGTGCTTCGTACTTGTCTGGCATTTTTGAATCTTCAGTCAATGTACGGGTGGTCAGATGCAAGCGTCACTGCTTTGTTTAGGTACGTAATTTACAAAAGAGATTTTCCGATTGCAACGGTGATGTGCTCGGAGAGCTTTTTAATTTAATGTGGCTTAAACAGGTTTTTGCGGGAGCAACTTCTCCCGGCTGGAAATGAAATGCCCCCCTCCAGGCCAGACGCAAAGCAACTTCTGACCTCAGTTGGCTTGGACTACAACAAGATTCATGCATGTCCAAATGATTGCATTCTTTTTTGCAATGAATTTGCAGATTGTCTATTGTGTCCTAAGTGCGGAGCAATGCGCTACAAACAAGATGCAGTTGGCGAGACAGTGCCAGCTAAAGTGTTGCGGCATTTCCCTATTATTCCTAGGATAAAAACCATGTTTCGTTGTGGTTTCATTGCAAAGTTGATGCGGTGGCATTCTACGAATAGATCCACTGACGCAACATTTAGGGTGCCCGCTGATTCGAAGGCTTGGAGGCACATTGAAGATACCTGGCCACATTTTAAGAGTGAACCACGCAATTTGCGTTTGGGCATGGCAATGGATGGAGTCAATCCATTTGGCTTGAGAAGCTCGTCATGGAGAACTTGGCCTGTGTGCCTTATCAATTACAACCTCCTGCGGTGGCTTGCTATCAAGAAGGGTCATTTGATTTTAAGCTTGATTGTACCTGGTAAGTTCAAGGCAAAAAACATGGATGTTTATCTAGCTCCACTAGTTGACGAGCTCCAGGAGTTATGGCATGGTATCGACATAGCAGATGCGGTTGAACCAGTAGGACAACAGCATGCAAGGATTCATGGACTTCTTATGTGGACTATGCATGATTGGCCAGGATACGGAGAAGCTTCTGGTAATGGTTATTGATTTACAAAATTCTCGCTATTCGCAAGCCCTTTGCCTTGGCCTGATTCATGCTTTGATATATGCAGGACTAACAACTTCGGGATACAATGCATGTCCAATTTGCGGGCAGTCTTTGGATGTGCACTATTCTACCTCTCTTCGAAAGACAATTTATCAAGGCCACCACCGTTATCTTCCAGATGGCCATCACTTGCGCGAAGGCCAGCTTGGTCGCGTCGAATGTCGTCCTATGCATGTACAAGAGTGGCGTCGCCGATGGGAGCAACATGAGGGGCAACCTGTTCCAGGAATGAAACGTTTGTCCATTCTCCATACCTTGCCGTACTGGGGTGATCTACTAATTAACCATTTGCTGGATCCAATGCATATATTCAAGAATATGGGAGAGCTCCTCTGGAAGACAATCATGGGAATGAAAGACAATCGAGCTTCTCGAGATGATTTGCAGTCGGTTGGAAAGATGCCAGAGTTGTGGCCTTTCACCAATGCAGCTGGTCAAACAAAGCTTCCAAGAGAGCCATGGGTATTGCTAAAAAACGAAGAGCGACAAGTGAAAAGGGTGATTTCAGAGTTCAGGACGCCAACAGGATATATGCGATGTCTCAAGACAGCATTCACCCATGATGATCAACTGTCAGGGTTGAAATCGCACGACTGGCATAAGTTCTTGCAATTCATTCTTCCAATTGAGATCAAGGGGTGTTTAACGGAGGAAGTGCAGACCTGCATATACAAGATTTCAGAGCTAGTGCGGTGGATCTCTTCCAAGGAGGTACGGGAGGAATCTATTGCAGTCGCAAGGGCTAACTCCATTGAGGCAGTTGCATGATTGAGAAGTATTTACCCACGAGCTGCCTAACTATCCAAATGCACTTGCTCATCCATGTAGTAGATAAGGTTGCAGTGGCACGTACAGTCCACAGCCGCTGGATGTTCTTTCTAGAGCGGTTCATGAAAACACTTAAGGGTTTTGTTTGCCAAAAAGCGCGTCCAGAGGGGAGCATGGCAGAAGGATGGCTGGTGCAAGAGTCTCTTGTATTGAGGACCGAATTTCTATCCGTTTCTGACCCAGAAATGCCTCGACTGTGGAGCAATGAGGAGGATGCAAGACTGGTGGGAGAGGAGCCGCAAGGGCAAGGGGTACCGAAGAAAATGAACCTGGCCATGCGAGAAAAGATCATGAAGTTCTGTATACTAAATTCAGCGCCGATGCAAAAATGGCTTGAAAGGTACAAAGAAGAGAAAGAGAGACGCAATCTAGAGCGACAAGATTTCAGGCGAAGTCGAACGACTAGAAGCTTACCCTTGCCAGACTATGTCGCTCCTCTACCTGAATTCCCTACAATGGCATGGTTGGACAAGACAGTGAGAGCAGCTCGACAGATCGAAGAACCCATATCTCTAGAAGAGGAAGAGTTGGCTATTGGATGTGACTGGAAGTATCATACATACATGGCACTGTGGTCACATGGAAAGCATTTCAGAACACAACAAATCAACAACACAAGAAACACGTTTGACAGTGGGGTAATGGTTAGTTTCATGCAAAAGAGCAGGGCCAGTGCTAGAGACACGAATGAGAGCACTAGCAACCTGGATTACAGTGGTCTGGTGTCAGATATCCTGAAAGTAAGCTTCAGGCGGTTTGAGATGTTTTTGTTGGATGTGAAGTGGTTCAAGGTGATTACTTATGGTCGCAATGCAATGGTACGCAGAGATGGAAACAAACTTGTGCAAATAGATTCTACAAAGACTTGGACAGATGCGAGCGACACATTTGCTCTCCCTGAACATTGCGAGCAAGTGGTCTTTGTACCGGACCCTCGAGAGCGACAATGGTGGTTTGTGGTTCAGGTTGCTCCAAGAAATAAACAAGTATTTGAAGGGCAAGATCTCCTGGAGGAAAGTCAGTCAGACGACGTCCATACTACTATGACATTAGATGAGATGGACGAAGGTATGGCAGAGGAAGCTGACAGATATACGAGGGATGACGCAGACGAGCTAGAATTGACACTTGTAGATGAAGATGTAATGGATGAAGACAATCTGCCAGAACGAGTTGGGGCAGAGTTATGTTTGTAATTAGAGATAGACGATGATACGGTGCAAGATCTTATCGATGATGCCTCACCCGTCGAGGCCTAGGCCTGTAAGTGTTTGTGTGAAGACTTTGATTTAAAACGCAGAATCTTGCGATGCATCGATCTCCATCACGCGAGGAGGAGTCAGATGGATATCGCAGAGGTATCTATGAAGTACTGAATGATCTTGAAGCTTCAGGAGAGTCTGTAGACTGGCAGGCCTTACAGTCTCGCTGATCGCTTGAGGTGAGACGTTAATATGTGTGAGTTGATTTAATTAAGTTAGTATATGTGAAGTAATATCAATACTAATTTTGTGAGTTGTCCTATGTGCAGGTTGCAACGCCTAGTCATTAGTGGACAAGATTTCATCTATATGCTTTGTGAGACACAGACACGCTTCTGTGTCTCTTTTTTATACAAACAGTTAGTGTTCAGACAGTTATTGTTTCCCTTATGGTTATGATTATTGTCATTGTCATTGTATAGACAGTTATTGTTTCTCTTTCTGGTTATGCTTATGATTATTGTTAATTTTGTTTATGGTTATGGTTATCTGCATTATGGTTTTGATCAAAGTGATTATAGCCGGTTATGGTTTTAAGTTATGGTTATGCTTTTAAGTTATGGCTATGCTTTTCAGTTGGTACGGTTGTCTTTCATTGGCCTTAAATCTCATGTGAGATCCTACATGAATAGCATTTAGGAGGCGTATACATGATATGGTTTTTTTTTTGAAAAGTTTATCTAAAAACAAAGGGAACTCTGCCGAAATTTCTGCGCGCGGGAGCATGGTTGATATTCTGGTGCTGCTCGCTTTCTTGGGCAGAGGGCAGGAAGTCTGGTTGTGGCTGTGTCCATCTTTTAACTGGGCACAGGCCAGGCTACCTGCCCTCTGCCCAAGATTTTTTTTTTTTTGCTATGGTCGTTGCTATATGCGTCGCTATACGTGTGGCTATCAGCGTCGCTAATAGCGACTGGTTTCACAACGACGCGTATAGCGACGCTCATAGCGATGGGCAACGTCGATATATGCGTCGATAACACCTTCTTTTGTTGTAGTCTTGGTGACTTTTTTGTTGCGTAGGGAACACGGTGTTTGTAATCTGGATCTGCCTAGGTGCTGGTTCTAGATCCCCGTGGGTATCTTCTACCAAACTCCTTAATTGCTTGACTCGCTCAATCTCCTCTGTAGGGTTTGGATAAGTTCCTATCTTCTTCTTGGATCCCTGCCATTGTGGCTCATGAAGATCTTCCTTGTTGGTTTCTATCTTAGTGGTTGTTTTGGTCTCCATGGTTTCACCTGAATCAGAATCTTCTTCAGCTTCGTTCATATATACGTGGTTGTCACTAGTCCCTATGTTGGTCTTTGAACTGGGGTCTGACTTCGCTGCTTTTTGCGATCTCTTCCTTCGTGTTTTCTTCTTTTTTTGAGATTGGGCAATTGATGCCGTGTCTCTTTCCTCAAGAATATAATTTTGTTTTTGGAGCATCGATCGTGTGAGTACGTTTACTGGTACCACAGGTGTACTTTGTGATGGCTCCTTGGTAACTTCAATCAAGTTTAATGGCGTGATCTTCGGTGCATTTGGATTATTTGGACATTGGGCAATCAAATTATCTATGCCACATCGATTACACATGAGTATCGGCATTGTAGACGTGCTCGCTTGATTGGTTTGCATTAGTGTGGCGTTCTTTTGTAGCCTAATAGGACACTCGGCTACACGATGTGGACCTCCACACTCATAGCATTGAAGAGGTGGTCTCTTAGCAGTATAGTTGATATTTTGGCCTCTTGCCGCAAGAGCAGCTCCTTGATATACAGGTTTGACTTGTCCTCAATAGTCCTCCATGTAGTATTGTGGACTTTCTTCAAGCATATCCATCCCATAGGTGATATTAGGATCTATATCTTCCTCACAACCTTCCAAACAAGAAATAGATGACTCACAACCCACTTGTTTCACAGAAGTGATTCTCGGATGTGGTGGTTGCGGTCCTAGCTCTGGAGGTAGTAAGGGTGTTGTTTGAACAACATTTTGGGCCCTAGGGACCATGTGTTGTGATGTTTGTTCAAGAGCTGTGGACGGCATCAATGCAGGCACTCGAGGTGTGTCTGTCCATGCTAAGGTTGGTCTATTGGCCATCGCGCGCTTAAATACTATGCAATCCTTAGCTTGATGACCATACCTTTCACATGAATTGCAATTCCCATTGAATTTTACTCTAAAAGTAGGGAATTCCCTGGCACTATGTGGTCCATAGCATACTGAGCAGGCTCCCTTCTTGGATACATATGATTGTTTGCGGAGCACGATTGTCTCTAAAACTCTCTTGAATAGCCTTGGTGAGATATGCTAAAGTCATCTCAGATATCTTTGGCTCCTTAGCAATAGGCTTTAGGGTCATTAGTTGATGCCCCGATGCTTGTGAGCTAATAGATTTAGACTCAACATGCCCTCTTTCTCCTTGAGTCATTAAATTATCCTCCAATTGGATCGCATAGGTGGTGACTGCTTCCCAAGTGGTGATACCTCTAATGACTAGGCCATTGTAGATATCCTCATGTCGTAATCCCAAAATGAATATATCGAGCAATTGGTTATTATCGAAGCGCTCATTTGGATTACATCGAGAATTCAAATGCTTCAAGCGACTAATAAAGTCTCTCACCGACTCTCCTTCCTCTCGTTGTGCTTTCTGGAGCTGAGAGGCTACACCCCAAAGGACTCCCTCTCGTATGTATTCTTTCAAGAACAGTCTCCTAAGAGTAGGGTAAATCGTTTTTTCTTCCACCCTTAGGGTTCTATACCAATCCCCTGCCTTCCCACTTAAGGTTAGGCTTAAAGCATTACTCTTATGCAGGTCATTGTGTTCTCCTAGAGAATCGCATATTTGTTCAAACACTTCGATATGCTTTCTCACATCTCTGTCTCCACTAAATTTTTGTGTGAGCTTGGCTATTTGTACTGTCTTACTTCTAGGATCTCTATCAGGCGTGTTACACATATTCTCAGCAATAGATCGACCAATAGCTTGAGCAAATGTTGCCAAGTCACCTAAGTGAGCAAGCAACGTGGGTGAAGGTGCTCCAAAGACTACATGTGGAGTAGTTATTGGCATAGGGCTTGGCGCATAGGAAGCCCTTGGGTTCCACGTTGGGTACGATGTTGTGCCATGTGGTGGTCCAAAGTTCATATGTGTGGCCCTAGGCATAACAGACATCGGATGTGACATGCTAATGCTAGCCGGTATAGCCCCATGGAAATAAGAGCTTGGGTGTTGTGGTTGTGGAGCATAGGTAGTTGAAACAATGGGAGGAGTAGAGACTACATGAGTATGAGGACCCATGGGTGTATACGATTGGTACACACTTGTAGGTACTGTAGCAGGCACTGAGCTACCATGTAGCGGTGCTTTACTAACAAATGAGGTCCATGGCGTGTTTCTTGGCATGCCCATCATTGGGGTAGGCATGGTAACCATGGTGTCATCAAGGGAAAGATGAGCTAGACTTGGAAAGGTGAAGCTATCACTTGTGGGCTCACATTGCACTGAGACCCCTGGAGAAACAACATATGGGGGAACCATTAGACTTACCGAGGGAATCTCCATTTGCGATAAGGTCGGTTGTTTAGCCTTCCCTGTATCCAAGAATCTCATGAGACCCGTTGAAGGCATGTTGATCCCCTTGTTTTGTCTGTCTAACTCAATGACCCTATGGATGACCTCACAAACTCTTTGTTGTGGATCCTCCACACTAGTAGCACCCATTGTGGATTGTAGGACATCTAACCAACCCACGTGATAGGTGTGACTTATGTATAAGTCGGTCAGAGTTTCCGTTTGTAGTTCGTACTCCCATTTCTCATTTAAGAACACTCCATCTAGGATTGAGGTGCTAGGGGTGTCCTTTGAGCTAGATGCAATGTTGCTTTCTAGGGGTTGGCCCTTCGTGGTTGCTAAATCAGGAGCACTTGATTGCTCTCTTAGCAAGGATATTGACATAGGAGTTTTCGCTTTTAAATCTCTTCGTTCCTCCACCTTGCGTAAGCTCTCGACTTCCTTTTCCCTAGCCGCAAGGATATATCGCTCAACCTCTTGCACTTCGGCAAGGCTTCTACCATCGGGTAATATGACCTCGGAGGGAAATAACTCTGAAGAGTCAGGAGGTGCAGTGAATGAAGTATTCACGTGCACATTCTCTAAGGGTATAGGGTCTACGTTGGTCATGAATGGACAATTTACTTTCCCACCCCCCCTCATTTACATCATTAGCTCCATGTTCAGAGCGAGTGGCTCTACTAAAGGTTTCCTTCAGGCGGCTAAGCACGCTCGGCCTGGACCGAGGACCCATGGCATGCATGTCTTGGCTTGAGCTATCGAGATTAGGCATTGGGAAACCCTCCATGACATCATAGTCAGAAAAAGAGGCACTAGCCGCTATGTTCGGGTCTTGGTTTGTACTACCTTAGGTCCCCGCCGAGGGCCTGGAACCTAAAGTAGGTGGATATTGAGAACTCGCCTTAAGTCGAAATTCTCTCTAGTTGCTCCGTCTCTAGCAAACAACCAGAGCGTAGATGCATGTGCCTTTGGCACCCTACAAGTGTCGACGAATAACCTCGAAGGGTAACCGCTTACCTTTTTTAAGCGTCCGTTTTCACTCGTGTTTTTTACGTTTTTAATGTTTTTTAATGTTTGATTTTTTTGATTAAAGTGTGTGATAGCTCGAAACGAGCGTATCACTTAGAGGGTTGTTGTGTGCTTTACAACACAATTTTCGGGCATCGAAAGTTCCGTTGGTCCTCAAAAAATCAATTTTTAGCTACGTGTGAAGGTAAAATTCGTAATTTTAAAAGGAGACTGAGGCCTAGGCCTGAGCGTGAGTTTGGGCTTGGGTCTTGGAGATATTCCCGATTCCGATACTACCTTTAAATTTTTTTGTTATTAATATTTTTTTTTCAATTTGTTTTTTTAAAGGATAAGGTCACCGCGGCCTGCGTGAGAGCGCACACACACTCTATCTACCTACTTCTAACTAATACACCTACTATTACACACTAACACACTTTATTAGCTCTCAGAGATCTACTTCCTACCTACTGTACAAAGAAAACTAACAACCTTAATACATAGAGAATAAACAGAGTACCTTTGAAAACTCCATTAACAAAGAAAACTAACAACCTTAATACACAGAGAATAAACACAGTACCTTTGAAAACTCCATTAACAAAAAAAATGCACAGTATAACACAAAATCCTTCTTCTCAACACACACACCCTCCTTCCTTATCTTTCCTACAATTGAAATTGCAGCACAAAAGAAGCACAGAGTGCCATTCAAGCTTAGTGTATGGCATTCCCCGTCAACGGCGCCAGAAATGTGCGTGTATGTCACACGTGTCAATGCAAGGAACTTCCTGATACACCGTGTGCGAGCCACAAATGGCTCCAAGTACACAACAAGCCTAAACTAGTAAGCTCAAAGATGGCGTTAGTGTGTCACTCACCGCTCTACGCTTCCTGTCGTGGAGGATTCCTTGCCGCGAAGAAGAGGGAGACGCCGTTACGCTGTGCTCAACCGCCTCGCCACCACCGTGCCGCCGTAATTCTCGATCGCACACACTCTCACACTCTCTCTCGTTCTCTCTCTCACGCATACACACACACACACACAAGGAGATGATGAAGAAGAAGATGGAGATGGAGCAAGAGCACTCTTCAATTGCACAAATGAGAGAATGAGTGAATTTAAGGTTTAGTTGACTTTTATATGAGCTCACCCCATTCACACTTGGGCGCCCATGCTTAGCCAACTAATCCCTTGAATGTTCCAGTTAGAGTGCGCCTCTCATCGGCGATCACTCTTACCCTTTTCCTATGGGACCTTGATCCATGAGGGTTAACATCAACAGAGAGGTAATGTCATAATAACTAATATCTAGTTATCCTAAATTATTTTCTCATGTTAAATTGATCATTTAATATGGGGAAGTGCCAGGGGAGAAAAAGCTATAATATTGGTTAAGTTGGCAGATCGTCGGCCACAAAAGGGATCCAAAGGAGGGACAATAGGGATCCAAAGTGGGGGCCATCTGCAAAAGAGCAAGGTACAACAATGGTCTTTAAAGACCCTAAGGTTCAGCTCATTAAGACTTCCAAAATGCTAAGGTTCCAAAAATCATAGGTTGTGTCCAATGGTAAAGCTTAGGAAAATTGGATGCTTCGTGTGTGTGTAAAAAGTATTCATGAATCCTACAAAGGAGGGGGTGAGCCTTGCAAGTAGTGTATGAGAGAGAAACATACACACACACACACACACACACACACACACACACACTCACAAGCCTCATTTTAGGGACACAGGTCAGCTCCGTAGCCCAGATGCCCACAAGATGTACTCAATTCCTATTGGATGGCCATGGAGGTGGACTAATGAGATAGAATTGGGCTAGAGTGAATCTAGTTTAATTAATTTAAAAACATTTAATAAAAAAACCAATAAGAAGTAAGCTCTCTAGAAGACTATTGGACAGTCTCCCAAGGGGTCCAATGAGCATTCAACAGTCCAATGGCTTGCCTGATTCCTATTGGCCAGGAGACAAAGGGGTCCAATGAGAGTTTAGTTGCATTAATCAATTACCTAAATCTCTCACAAAAGGGGAAAGGGAGACACATGTTAGAAGGCTATCATTTATGCTCCTTAAATCCTATTGGCTAATCCTGGAGAGGTCCAATGGGGTGGTAGCATGAGCAAATAGCAAGAGGGGTCGACCAAGAGAGAGAGGGGGCTGAATTTGACAACGCATTATTGCATACACACTCATACAAGCTCATGTGTGAAGCAATAAGACTCTCTCTCTCTCCTTCTCAAGCTTTAATGGAAAGCTTAGCACCTACTTCAAGCTTGTGAGAAGGGAGGCCTACACCAACAACTCTTAGCCTTTTCATGCAAATCCAACCAAGAGCCAAGCTTCAATGCATGCTCATCTCCTCTACCATGCTATTTACTAAGCTATGCTATGCTAATATGAGTGATTATGTGAGGAGATGTATATATTTCTCATAAGACTACTCCTTCTTTCTCTCAATCTACTCTCATACCCCGCTAGCTCTCACCATCTTCGAAGGTGTGTGAGGTCTTGGGTCTGAGACCGCGAGGGAATTGATGTTGTGTTTTATAAGTGTTTTGCTTAGTGCTTGAAGCTTCCATCTTCATTGCACTAGCTAGTATTGAAGGAACACAAAGAATTTTATTGTAAAATGTCTCTCTTGATGGGAGAAACCTATAATACAAAGCCTTTTGGAGGGAGGACTGGCTCCATGAAAATCCGGTCCTCAACTGTTGTCAATAGCTTAATTTCTCTCTCTTTTGAAGTATTGTTCATGCCTATCTAACTAGGTGTTATGCTTTTTGTTGCTCTCTCTCCACCCAAGCACTCTTGCTATGCTCATTAGGAATCTATTCTAATGAAATGCTCACTATGTTCTTGCTATTTTTTGCTACACACAAGTTACTAGGCCATCAAATGTTACATTGGTATCAGAGCACAAGGTTTATCTTTTCTTGCTCAAGAAGGGAGGCCCTCAAGCTAGCTATAAATGGTTGTTATTATTAATTGCAAATGAGTAAGTAGAATAGGGAGTTTTCAACCTTGCAATGCGCCTGCCTTCGTGCAGTTAACAGGGCATCACCGTCGAGAGCTATGATCTTAATAGTGGATTCCTACGGGGCTTGCCTATTAGAAGCTTGACAGGAGCTTGTGTTGTTTTGGTGTTGAACGACCCTCTCTTCTATTCCTTCCAATGAATGGTATTCGAGCCACAGGTACAATAGCTTGAGTGCTTTTCTAAAGGGGTAAAGAGGAGTAGCAACTAGGGCTTGAAGTGCCAAAGTACACCTAAGAATTTTACACCTAAATTTTTTTGGAATGATTGACAATAGTAAAGAGAGTGAAATTAATGTTGATAGCTTTGATTTTGCTAATGAGCAGGCTACTAATGATTCCCCTATGCTTGCTAACTACCTTGTTTCTAGGCTTCAACAAGCCATGGGCAATCCATTCCTCCAAAATTGAAGTGCAACGACAGCTTCGTGCTCATGGGATTCTCCAAACTCCCCACCATGACGAGAGAGTACCTAGGAAGCCTCCTTGCGGGTGAGACTCCCAAAAGAGGCCTCTCTACGATTTGGGAAGAAGAAGAGGATCCATACAAAGGGCTCAAAATTTTTCTTCTTGAAGACGCATCTCCTTTCCAAAGGAGAACTCAAGAGCCTCCAATGAAGGAACGAGAAAGAAGTGAGTCTCCTGCCACCTTGATGAAGATGGCTCCACGAAGATGGCGGGCTAAACGCTCTCCATCACCTACAAAACGGAGAAGACCATTGCACACCTCTCCACACCAAAATCCAAAGAGGGATGGGAAAAATCAAGAGAAGAAAAAGGCAAGAAATAGGACACCCTCTTCTCCATCTTCTTCATCATCTTACTCTTATGACGAAAGTGAAGGTGTGGACAAAGAAAACCAAGTCAAGAAAAAGGCGAGAAAGAGGTCACCCTCTTCTCCATCTTCCTCAAATTCTTTATCTTTTGAAGAAAGTGATGGTGCAACCTTTGAACCATAAAAAAGAAGAGGCCATAGGAAATCCTATGCCGCATGGAAGAGTTCGGCCAAGCTCAAGAAGTTCAAAGAGGGAGGAAAGAGCATCTCTTTCCTTACGTACGATGGAACCTTTGGTGCTACGGACAAAGTCTTGGCTTTTATCCAACAATTTGATGCGGCGTTTGGAGATTAGGGCTTCACGGAGTCCTCTAAGCTACACCATGTAGCTATGCACTTTCAAGAGTCCACAGAGCAATGGTGATCTAGCCTATGGGCCAATAGTGAATCTCCACGAACATGGAAAGCCTTAAGAGCTTCCATCATGAAGCGGTTTTTGGCCAGTGATGCCAAAGACAAAGTACTCACTGAATGGCGAAGCTTGAAGCTCTCTCCCTACAAATCCATTCACAAATATGTAAACAAGTTTTTCGACCTACATCTCGAAGCCACTGTCTTCAAAAAGATGGATTTTGGAGAGAAAAAGCAACAATTTTGTGTGAGCTTAACTGAAGTAGAATATGTCAACTCCCAAAGGCCAAGCACCATATCCATAGTTATACACCATACTATGGTGGCTTCTCGAATCAATTTCCAAACAGGGGCTAAGAGAAATTCTAAGCCCACGGAAAACAACAGTTCCAATGAGCTAAGGGGAAGGACAATGTCCAAAAGTCTTAAGGGAAATTCCAACAAAGCTACTAGTGCAAAAGAAAGACGGCACATATTGTATGTGTGTCGACTATAGAGCACTAAATAGGATCACTATCAAGAATAGGTTTCACAATGATCTATCTTCTATGATAGATGAGTATGCTATTGATCCCGATTTTAGAGATGTGATTTTATCCCTTGCACTAGGGAAGGAAGAGGAACCATTTACTTTACAATATGGTTATCTTCTTTATGGAAATAAACTATGCATTACTAACTCACTACGTGAGAAAGTAGTGTATGAATTTCATGCTCCTCCTTATGTGGGGAATAGAGGGATTCAGTCTACCCTAAAGGGGATTGAAACATATTTCTATTTGCCTACCATGAAAGCAAACATATAAGAGTATGTTTCTAAATGTGTGGTATGCCAAAAGACAAATTTTGATAGAGAGAAGCAACCTGGATTGCTTCAACCTCCTTTGCCAATCCCTAATTCACCATGGAAGAGCATATCCATGGATTTTATCTTTTGATTGCCTAAGTCTATCCATGGGAATACGAGAATATGGACGATATTAGACAGGTTCAGTAAACAATCTCATTTTATACCTATCAAAAAGACTATCAAAGCCCATCAAATGGCAACCCTCTTCATTTCACAAATTTTCAAGTACCATGGCTTGCCAATGTCCACAGTGTCGGATAGAGATCGTGGAATGACCAATAATTTTTGGAAGGGTCTCTTTGAGAATTTAGGGCGAAGGCTAAATTTCTCTTCAGCCTATCATCTGCAAACGGATGGCCAAAGTGAAATAGCTAACCTAACAATTCTTGATCTACTAAAAGCCTATGTAATGGAAGTAGATCAAAGGTCCCAATGGGAGAAGTACTTACCCTTAGTGGAGTATGCCTACAACAACACTGTACATACTTCCATGGGAAAATCACCTATTGAGGTAATAGAGGGAAGATCGAAAAGTCCCCTACTACTTAAGGTACACGGGAAGATCTTCGTTGCAGATGAGTATAGCCAAGACCTACAAGAATCTTTCCAAAAGATTAAGGATGCTATCTCTATCTCACAGCAAAGGCAAAAGGCTGTTGCTGCTGCTAAAAATCATAGAAGAGCCCAATCACTACAAGAGGTTGTGTGCTCTTGTGACGCTGTTAGCGACGGAAATACACTGGGTTTTTATAACCCCCGGCGTCGCTAAAATCGTCGCTACGAGCGTCCCTACGAGAGCGTCGCTATAAGCGTCTCTATATAGAGACGCTCATAGCGACGGTCATAGCGACGGTTATAGCGACGTTTACACAGAAGACTATAGCGACGCTCATAGAGACGCTACAGAGCCATAAATAGCGACGGTTATAGCGACGCCCGAGAGAATTTTTTTTTGGTGGCAGGGCATTGAATGCCCTGCCACCCATCAACCATATTGTACTTGATTCACTTTTTAAAAAAAGTGCAAGGGTAGATAATAGACCCAAAATAGTCACCCACAAGACGCATTGTTTGCAAAATTGACAATTGTACACATCATAGGCAAAATGAATTGATTGGCAAATGTAATAATGACAATTGTACAACATCATAGGCATAAAGAATTGATTGGCAAAAGGAACTGCGGTGACAAATGTAATAATATACATGGTTCAAAAAGACGTATAAAATCCGTCTCATGATACATAAGCTATGAGAAACCCTAAACTAATGCTATCTAGCTACGGCTAAACTGACGTCGTCTAGTCAGACGTCTCATCGCGTCCAAGCGGCGTATCTGTCGGATTCTGCAAAAAAAGACAATAAGACAGCTTTCAGTAAGTATAAACATATAACGACATTTATAAAACAATACAAAAAATAAAAAAGAGTAAACCCTAATACTAACCATGCCGCCGCGAGAACTGAGAATGTCCATCAGGGCGTTTAAGCCCTTCCTGCCTGCGTACTCGCGCTCGTACGGTGTGGGATCACGTCCTGTCATCGACCACTGTCAAAACATACAAAGATTTCATTATGTTAGAGTTAAAAAACTCATAAACCCTAAACTATCGAACATAAAGAGCAATGTGAAAACACTTACAAAATCGGCCTCAAATGATGCCCATCCACCGCTCCCCAAGTGGTGCGAGCTCCCTGCCTCTACTCGCGCTCTGGCTGCATCCTTTTGTTGCTTCCACTTGTCGGGATTCTCGCGCGCTGCTTTCTTCGCATTCTTCCAATCTTCTTTGGCCAGCCAATCTGGCCTGCTCCACCCATTCTTGATTCCTTTTTGCACTTCAGAACACTTGTGTTTGCAGTATTCGCGCATTCGAATCTTCATCAGTTCTTCATTGAAGCGCTGATCCCGTGTTGGAACGGGAAACTCATCATGAAGTATGCTGATGACTCTGTTTTTTAAATCACTTGGTACTTCACTCCATTTGTTTAGTATGTAGTGTCTAAACAGCTGAGAGCAAAGACCACGCATGCGCGAGATCACCTTCTTGACGTCATCATCCATGATGATGCCGCCGCTGAAGTCGATGGAGTAAGACAAGCCCTCTGGCCGGTGACGCGTGAACCTGGGTGTCCCGGCAGGGGTCTCTAGCGGCGTGTCGATGGGGGTACGGACGTCAGGTGTCTCCACCGGCGTCTGGGCCCCGAAGCGAGGAGTGTCGAGTGGGGTGGCTCCTGGCGGAGTAGGTAGAGGTGTGTAGCTTCTAGGAACAGTCAGCCGTGCAAAACCTGGCGTAGATGGCGATGCTGTGGCTGGTGTGGGGGCGAGCAAAGAAGGGGAGGGTAAAGAGCCTCGTCGAACACGAGGCGGTGTGGAGGCATCGGTGGCGGAATCCCCACAACAACCGCCACCGCCACCACTAGAGCGCCGGTGTCTAGACGAGTGTGAAGCTCGTCTCGTCGACGCCGAAGCTTCGGAGCGCGCCGAATGCTCCGAAAGAGAGGGAGATGTAGATGGAGTAGGAACGCGCCAGAGCGATGACGCTCCACGTACCACTGTCTCTGCTGCGGTGACAAAGAAGAAAGAAACTCCTCATCATCCATACCTGCATTACACACGAATATTTAAACTTAATATTGAATGAATAGAGTAGACAATGACGCAAAGACCATTAAATACAATGACGTAATGACACATATAAATACAATGACGCAATGAATTGAGTGATAGAAGAGGCAAGTCGAAAACTCATAATTTTCAATCAAAAGATGTGAGCGCGAGTAGAAAAGAGCGTTATACACCATGGAAGGTACTTAGAGAGCCAGAGCTTTTACAACACGGAGCAAAATTGTTCAAATACAATATTTGTGGCTTTAAGAGATCTCTCTCTCATCCTCGCATAACTCAGCATAACTTCCTATATCTATATAGAGCTCTCCGTTTAAACACATATCCTCTGTTTCATTTTGTAGCTCCTCTGCATGCACCCCATATAGAGTAGTAGCATCTTGATGCTCGTCTGGCACCACCGCAGCGGCTTCTGATTGAGCATCTTCTCTGATCTCCTCCATTGATGCCGTTGTGATTGGCACATGGTAGCCTTCATACGTCCTTGCACTACGAGGGGCTACCTCTATGACGTACCACCAGTTTGATGTAGACTTTGTAGGATGAAATATTACCTGCCAGAGCCACATAACTTACATGAGAGCTTTCAAGCACATAACTTGTAAAAGGGGGATGTTAACTATTTACATACTTACTTGTTCACAATGCTCGGGTAGTACAAAAGTGTCTCTTAGTTCAGTCCATTTCTTAGTAGAATCCACCTCAAGAAAACCAGACTCTCCTCTACGCACAGTAGCGTTGCGACCCTCCATGATTATCTTGAACCATTGCACGTCGAACAAGTCGACAAAAAATCCTCTGTAATCGATCCTCAAAATCTCTTGCAGCGTGCCGAAGTAAGTGAGTTCCGCCACCACAGGATCTGCATCAGAGGAACGTCGTCGACTAGACTGTTCAAATTTTGCCATGATTCCACAATCTTGAGTAAAACGCTTTTTGTCGATTCGTTCCACCCTAAAATGTCGACCTTTACACCATGCTGCTGTGTATGACTTATACTACAACGAACAAAGATTATGAGTGGCCGTTCAAACGTTTATAAATAAAGTCACTTGCTAGTCGTACATTGCAAACTTACCTTGGTCGCGCAACCCCGAGAGTACTCCCACTCTTCTTCAGTCACTTCGTCACCGCATTGTTGTGCGCTTTTCAATTGGTTGTGCAACCATCTTAAGCTCATGAAGGTTGGTAGGCTCTCCAGAACCGCTGGATAGTGCATCGGTGGTCGTCTTCCCCGTCTCCACTCGATTCGTGCCCTTTGTCGCTCTTGCTTTGCATCCTCATATTGTGAAATCCACTTTTGCATCACTGGATTGTGAAGCATGCAAAATCGGTTGATTTTAGCCTCTAGATCTTCCGTCATCTTCTTCTCAACACCGAGATTGCACATGACAATCCGAGATATGCGCTCATCATCTATGGTTCGCCATAGCGTGTCCCGGGATTTATCAAATCCGTCTAGCCACTCTCCAATGTACACTAGCGACTCTGATACCAACCAACCTTCTGCCATGCTACCCTCCGGACGTGCCTTTTGACGCACATATCCCTTAAGCGTTTTCATGAAACGTTCTAAGAAGAACATCCATCTGGAATGAACTGTGCCAGCTATTTCCACCTCATCAACTATGTGAACAAGAAGATGCACCTGAATGGTCAGCATTGTAGTAGGAAAATGTTTCTCAAACATGCACACAAGCTCCGCAGCATTTAGTTTGGCGAATGGTATGGAGTCTACGTTGATCTCCTTTTGTGAGATCCATTGCACCATCTTTGCAAGTTTGTAGATTGTGTTACGGATGTCGAGAGACAAACATCCCTCAATGGCAACCGGTAAAATAAATTGTAAAGTATGTGCAGCAATGATATTAAAGTCCACATTTTATGCAATGATATTAAAGTCCACTATGAACGTACCTGACACATTTTATGCCAATCGTGTGACTTCAAACCGGTAAGCTTTCCTTCTTTAGTAAAACACGTTCGGAGCGAGTGCATTACGCCAGTGGGGGTCCGCAAAGATCGAATGGTCTCTTTTACTTTGCGTTCTTGGGCTCCTGTGAAAATCCATGGTGCTTTAGGGAGTTTTATCGATCCATCAGACGCTGTTTGCGGCCAATATTGCTCCATACGATCCACATTTCTAAGGTCAACTCTGGCTCCCAAAGTATCTTTCTTGCCGGTCAGATGGTCCTATAGTAGATTACCCACATTCTTGAATATGTGCATTGGATCGAGCAAGTGATTGATCATGATTCGGGGCCAGTATGGTAACTCGTACCATAGAGATAGTCTCTTCATCCCTGGAGGCAATCCATCATCGCACATCTCCTTCTGCTCTAACCATGCTTGTGCAGACATCCTTGGTGGCTCTCTTCCCAAAAAGCCGTTGCGTAACACATGATTCTCTGGAAGATACGCTTGATGACCTTCGTAGATTTGCTTCTTCAGTGAGGGTGCCCTACGTGCATTCAGTCTAGGTCCACATGTGACACATGCTCTGTATCCGCTTGTTTGAAGCCCTGCATGTATACACATGATAATAGATCAACTATGGGAAAAAACAAGATTTACAGTGTCTGAGTGAGGAGTGTCAATAGATCACCTGAGCATTCTGTTAGCCCGGGATAGTCATGCATGGTCCACATTAGAATGCCTCTGATCAAAGCATTCCGTCATCCTGTGTGTCGGTTCATATCCACCACCTCGATGCCAATCCACAATTGTTGTAGCTCTTCCAATAGTGGACGAAGATACACATCCATATTCCCCACTTTATATCGCCCTGGCACAATCAAGCTTAGCCATAGGTGCCCCTTCTTCGTAGTCAACCACGGGGGAATGTTGTAGTTGACGATGACAACGGGCCATACACTGTAAGATATTGATCTTTGACCAAATGGATTTACGCCATCCATAGCCAGGCCTAAGCGCAAATTTCGAGCTTCCCTGGCAAAATCCGACCATGTTCCATCTATATGTTTCCACGCTACGCAATCTGCAGGAATTCGTAGCACACCATCTGAAGATTTATTCTCCTCATGCCATGATGCTAGGGCGGCCATGGACTTACATTCGAAGAAATGCTTGATGCGAGGAAGCAGAGGAAAATGTCGCAAAACTTTTTGTGGAATTTTTGTCCCGTGGAGATCTACTCGATATCTTTCGGAATCACATTTCGGACACTTCTCCATGTCTATGTATTCCCCTGTGAAAAGAATGCAGCCATTAGGACAAGCGTGGATAGAATTGTAATCTATCCCCAAGTTTCGCAAAATCTTTCTTGCTTCATCTCGGGAATCTGGCATCACATTGTCAGCTGGTAGTATGTGCTCTTTAAGAAATCTACACAACATAAAAATACGATACAGTCGTGTAAAAATCTATCAGATCATTATACATTTATATTTTATTAAAGTAAACTAATTGTAATAGATCACCTGAAAAGCGCTGTGACGCTAGTGTCACTCCATTCAAACTTTGCCTGCATGTTGAGAAGAACCAGGAGTGCTTTCAATCTAAACATACATGCTCCATTATACAATGGCGTATCGGCTTCACTTTTCATATCATCATAGATAAACCTTTCTGAATCCATGATCATCTCGATCATTTCATCAATCTCGGGCTCAAACATTGCCTCGTTGGGAATGTGCTCTGCATGATCATCCCCCGAGCTGTCAGAGGCTACATCTTGTGGCCTCACATATGCTGCTTGACCAAAGCGCCTGCGAACACGTCTATTGGGTTGCAAGATTGCTGCTTGTTGGCCAGCGTCAGAGTCCGACGAGTTATAATTGGCAACAACTCGATCTATAATAGATGGATCGAACTCGCCAAATTCGCGAACGTGCTGCAAAGAAACACGTCTTGTCCGTCGCACAGCATGCTTGCATTGATTACAAGGACATAAGACCCTCGTTGAGAGATAGGTGTTTCGGTTGGACGGTCCCACATCCTCGTCGCTACTCATAATGAGGATAAAAAACTTATAACCTGGACAACAAATTTAATATTCTATTGGCATTCTTCGTCTTATCTCTCTCTCTCTCTCTCTCTCTCTCTCTCTCTCTCGCTCTCTCTCTCTCTCTCTCTTTACCTCACATTCTCTAGTCATGTCCAATCCCCGCACACCTCGGTCTAGAGGTGGACGGAGATCAGAACCACTGGGTTATAATCTCGTCTTTATTGGTCAATACCTATATTTGTGGGTACAAGAAATCTACACACCCACGTGTACATGATACTGCATGTAGTGGACAAAACCCCTTTGCCTCTTCTCTAGCTGTAGCACTTCACAACATCTTAACATCTTTTCACAGTAGATCTTTTCACTGTTCGTCTAACTCTAAACCCTAAACCGTAAGTAATTCTTGCGTGGACTCGATCTAACGTAAATAAGCGTAAATCTAACTAAAAATAAACCTAAATCTAATTTAACGTAAGTCTACATCTAACCTAATCTTTAACGTCTTTTGGGATAGTTTCCTACGACGTTAAAACTCTCTTCTTCTTGTGTGTGTGTGTGTGTGTGTGTGTGTGTGTGTGTGTGTGTGTGTGTGTGTGTGTGGATAAACCTAAATAAACCTAAGTCTAATCTAATATAACATAAATCTAAATCTAACGTAAATTATGTTATATTAAAAACAAAGAACTAAACTAACAGGGAATATAAGAACCTTAAAACTGATTTAACACATAATTTTTCACATAACTCGGCAAGAGTTGGCATTCTCATCACTAAAGATGTGAGAGTTAACTTCCGGCGGTGACGCTGCCTCATCTCCATCCACATCTGACGACAGCAATTGGCCCTTTAGACCGTTCTTGCTCTTGTTACTAACTTTGAAGTTGCTGTTGAATGACTAGAGGTTGTCTAGATGGTCATTGTGTCGGGGATGTAGTGACTCTTGCCACCCTGAAGATCCACCTTCTTCCCTATCTTCTGAAGACATTTCACCAGTACTTTTGGATCGACGGAGCCCACCATGAGTGAAGGCAGCAATACCCTATATTCCATTGAGGGCTTTCTTCACCCGCTTCATGCAGGCATTGCAGTCTATGGAGACCTAAATCTAATCTAATATAACGTAAATCTAAATCTAGCGTAAATAAACGTAAATCTAGTTAAAAATAAACCTAAATCTAATTTAATGTAAGTCTACATATAACTTAATCTTTAAAGTCTTTTAAGATAGTTTCCTACGACGTTATAACTCTCTTCTTCTTGTGTGTGTGCGCGTGTGTGGATGTGTGTGCCAATAAAAAGAGATAAATGGTATAACCTTTCTATCACCCATGCCAAGTATGATAGATTGATTATGCCATTTCCCTCTTGAATAATAGGTCTTGAGTTCAACTCCTCATCGGCTAGATCTTTAGGTCTTTTAATTTTAATTAGTTTCCTACGACGTTAAATTAGTTTCTCTCTCTTTCTCTCTCAATGTGTGTGCGTTTTTTTGGATCGTATGCATGTTTTCTCTCTCTTTTCCTCTCTCAATGTGTGCGTTTTTTGTTTATGCATGTTCTCTCTCTCTTTTCCTCTCTCAATGCGTGCGTTTTTTGTTTATGCATGCTCTCTCTCTCTCTTTTTCTCTCTCAATGTGTGTGTGCATTCTTTGTTTATGTATGTGTTTGTGCGTTTTTGTTTTTGTTTGTACTCTCTCTCTCTCTCTCTCTCTCTCTCTCTCTCTCTCTCAAAAACACTATGTGTGTGTGTATGTGTGTGTGTGAGAGAGAGAGAGAGAGGGAGAGAGAAAGAGGGGAAGGGAACATGAGAATGAGGAGAGGGAAGGAGCATAACTGGCTCTCCTTCCTCTCCTCGTGTGTGTGTGTGTGTGTGTGTGTGTGTGTGTGTGTGGAGAAGAAAAAGAGAGAGAGAGAGAGAGAGAGAGAGAGAGAGAGTGAGGGAGAGCGTTACCTGCTCCTTGCTTGAGGGCGCCGAAAAACTCAGATTTGAGATCTGAGTTTTTGGGCGCGCTCGGTTATTTTTTTAGCCCAGCCAGCGTCGCAAATTTCTTTGTAAATTTGCGACGCTCATAGCGACGCCGGGAATTTCTTTTTTGAGCGTCGCTGTGTGAGCGTCGCTAATATGAATAGCCTCTTGTAGTGAATCCTTTAAAGAAAATGATTGGGTCTTACTTAAATTTCCCAAGGCTCGATTAAGGCACACGACGTGCAAGAATCCTACGGGACACCAAAAGTACTATGCTAAGTTAGCAAAAAGGTACTATGGTCCCTTCTGAATTCTTAGGCCAATAAATGACATGGCCTATCAAGTCAGGTTGCCCAACCATTGGCTCATACACAATGCTTTTCATGTGAGCCTACTAAAGCCTTACAAAGGAGAGTTACCTCAAGAACCAACTATTGAAGATCTACCGGAGATCGAGGACCAAGAAGAGGTGTTGTAGCCCGAGTCCGTTCTCAGACATGAAGACAAGGTATTAAGAGGTGGTAAGACTATTTGATGATATCTTATCAGGTTTAAGAATTATCCTTTTGAAGATGCTAGATGGATGCAAGGCATACAATTAAAGGATAACCTAAACCTTCTCATTGCTTACAATGCTTCCCTAGAGAAGCAAATGTACAAATGTTTAAAATGAACAAAGTTTTTGTCTTATAAGACTCTCTTTTTCTTTATTGTGCACAAAAATGAAGTAGTATGCATGCTTAGATCAAGTTTGCGGAGACGACGTCTCCCAAACACCAAGTAGCGCTTGTCACTCTACTATGGAAGATTGATAGGACTAATGTGCAAACATGCTTGCGATGGCTTAGGCTCTCAAGCGCCAAATGGATTAGTCATCCATTTTGGAACGATGTCGTAGGGTAACATAGGGATCCTCTACCCGCTAGAAAAAAGACTAAGGAATAGGCTTTATCTTCTCTACCCCATACTTGAGGACGACTATGATTTCAACAGAGAGGTAATTAGATATTCATAATAACGAATATCTAATTATTAGATATTGTTTATTAGATATTCATAATAACAAATATATAATTATCCTAAATTATTTTCTCATGTTAAACTGATCATTTAATTTGGAGAAGTGCCAGGGGAGAAAAAGCTAGAATATTAGTTAAGCTGGCAGACCGGCCACAATAGGGATCCAAATTGGGAGCCATCTGCAAAAGAGCAAGGTGCAACAATGGTCTTTAAAGACCCTAAGGTTCAGCCCATTAAGACTTCCAAAATGATAAGGTTCCAAAAATCATAGGTTGTGTCCAATGGTAAAGCTTAGGAAAATTGGATGCTTTGTGTGTGTAAAAAAGTCTTCATGAATCTTACAAAGGAGGGAGCGAGCATTGCAAGTAGTGGATGAGAGAGAAACACACACACACACACACACAAGCCTCCTTTACACAAAGGGAATGAGGGACACATGTCAGCTCCCTAGCCCTGATGCCCACAAGGTGTACTCAATTCCTATTGGATGGCCATGGAGTTGGACCAATGACACTACAAGAGGCTATTCATATTAGCGACGCTCAAAAAAAATAATTTCCGACGTCGCTATGAGCGTCGCTATGAGCGTCGCTATGAGCGTCGCAAATTTACAAGTAAATGTGCGACGCTCATAGCGACGCCGGCTGGGCTAAAACAATAACAGAGAGCGCCCAAAAACTCAGATCTCAGATCTGAGTTTTTCGGCACCCTCAAGCAAGAGCAGGTAACGCTCTCCTCTCTCTCTCTCTCTCTCTCTCTCTCTCTCTCTTTCTTCTCCACACACACACACACACACACACACACACACACACACACGAGGAGAGGAAGGAGAGCCAGGTATGCTCCTTCCCTCTCCTCACTCTCATGTTCCCTTCCCCTCTTTCTCTCTCCCTCTCTCTCTCTCTCTCTCACACACGCACACACACACACACACACATAGTGTTTTTGAGAGTGTGTGTGTGTGTGTGTGTGTGTGTGAGAGAGAGAGAGAGAGAGAGAGAGAGAGAGAGAGAGAGAGAGAGAGAAAGAGTACAAATATAAACAAAAACGCACACACACATACATAAACAAAGAATGCACACACACATTGAGAGAGGAAAAGAGAGAGAGAACATGCATAAACAAAAAACGCACACATTGAGAGAGGAAAAGAGAGAGAAAATATGCATAAACAAAAAAACGCACACACATTGAGAGAGAAAGAGAGAGAAACTAATTTAACGTCGTAGGAAACTAATTAAAATTAAAAGACCTAAAGATCTAGCCGACGAGGAGTTGAACTCAAGACCTATTATTCAAGAGGGAAATGGCATAACCAATCTATCATACTTGGCATGGGTGATAGAAAGGTTATACCATTTATCTATTTTAATTGGTACACACATCCACACACGCGCACACACACAAGAAGAAGAGAGTTATAATGTCGTAGGAAACTATCCTAAAAGAAGTTAAAGATTAGGTTAGATGTAGACTTACGTTAAATTAGATTAGATTTAGGTTTATTTTTAATTAGATTTACGTTTATTTACGCTAGATTTAGATTTACGTTATATTAGATTAGATTTAGGTCTCCATAGATTGCAATGCCTGCATGAAGCGGGTGAAGAAAGCCCTCAATGGAATATAGGGTATTGCTGCCTTCACTCATGGTGGGCTCCGTCGATCCAAAAGTACTGGTGAAATGTCTTCAGAAGATAGGGAAGAAGGTGGATCTTCAGGACGGCAAGAGTCACTACATCCCCGACACAATGACCATCTAGACAACCTCTAGTCATTCAATAGCAACTTCAAAGTTAGTAACAAGAGCAAGAACGGTCTAAAGGGCCAATTGCTGTCGTCAGATGTGGATGGAGATGAGGCAGCGTCACCGCCGGAAGTTAACTCTCACATCTTTAGTGATGAGAATGCCAACTCTTGCCGAGTTATGTGAAAAATTATGTGTTAAATCAGTTTTAAGGTTCTTATAATCCCTGTTAGTTTAGTTCTTTGTTTTTAATATAACATAATTTACGTTAGATTTAGATTTATGTTATATTAGATTAGACTTAGGTTTATTTAGGTTTACCCACACACACACACACACACACACACACACACACACACACACACACACACACACACAAGAAGAAGAGAGTTTTAACGTCGTAGGAAACTATCCCAAAAGACGTTAAAGATTAGGTTAGATGTCGACTTACGTTAAATTAGATTTAGGTTTATTTTTAGTTAGATTTACGCTTATTTACGTTAGATCGAGTCCACGCAAGAATTACTTACGGTTTAGGGTTTAGAGTTAGACGAACAGTGAAAAGATCTACTGTGAAAAGATGTTAAGATGCTGTGAAGTGCTACAGCTAGAGAAGAGGCAAAGGGGTTTTGTCCACTACATGCAGTATCATGTAGACGTGGGTCTGTAGATTTCTTGTACCCACAAATATAGATATTGACCAATAAAGACGAGATTATAACCCGGTGGTTCTGATCTCCGTGCACCTCTAGACCGAGGTGTGCGGGGATTGGACATGACTAGAGAATGTAAGGTAGAGAGAGAGAGAGAGAGAGAGAGAGATAAGACGAAGAATGCCAATAGAATATTAAATTTGTTGTCCGTTATAAGTTTTTTATCCTCATTATGAGTAGCGACGAGGATGTGGGACCGTCCAACCGAAACACCTATCTCTTAACGAGGGTCTTATGTCCTTGTAATCAATGCAAGCATGCTGTGCGACGGACAAGACGCGTTTCTTTGCAACAGGTTCGCGAATTTGGCAAGTTCGATCCATCTATTATAGATCGAGTTGTTGCCAATTATAACTCGTCGGACTCTGACGCTGGCCAACAAGCAGCAATCTTGCAACCCAATAGACGTGTTCGCAGGCGCTTTGGTCAAGCAGCATATGTGAGGCCACAAGATGTAGCCTCTGACAGCTCGGGGGATGATCATGCAGAGCACATTCCCAACGAGGCAATGTTTGAGCCCGAGATTGATGAAATGATCGAGACGATCATGGATTCAGAAAGGTTTATCTATGATGATATGAAAAGTGAAGCCGATACGCCATTGTATAATGGAGCATGTATGTCTAGATTGAAAGCACTCCTTGTTCTTCTCAACATGCAGGCAAAGTTTGAATGGAGTGACACTAGCGTCACAGCGCTTTTCAGGTGATCTATTACAATTAGTTTACTTTAATAAAATATAAATGTATAATGATCTGATAGATTTTTACACGACTGTATCGTATTTTTATGTTGTGTAGATTTCTTAAAGAGCACATACTACCAGCTGACAATGTGATGCCAGATTCCCGAGATGAAGCAAGAAAGATTTTGCGAAACTTGGGGATGGATTACAATTCTATCCACGCTTGTCCTAATGGCTGCATTCTTTTCAAAGGGGAATACATAGACATGGAGAAGTGTCCGAAATGTGATTCCGAAAGATATCGAGTAGATCTCCACGGGACAAAAATTCCACAAAAAGTTTTGCGACATTTTCCTCTGCTTCCTCGCATCAAGCATTTCTTCGAATGTAAGTCCATGGCCGCCCTAGCATCATGGCATGAGGAGAATAAATCTTCGGATGGTGTGCTACGAATTCCTGCAGATTGCGCAGCCTGGAAACATATAGATGGAACATGGTCGGATTTTGCCAGGGAAGCTCGAAATTTGCGCTTAGGCCTGGCTATGGATGGCGTAAATCCATTTGGTCAAAGATCAATATCTTACAGTGTATGGCCTGTTGTCATCGTCAACTACAACATTCCCCCGTGGTTGACTACGAAGAAGGGGCACCTATGGCTAAGCTTGATTGTGCCAGGGCGATATAAAGTGGGGAATATGGATGTGTATCTTCGTCCACTATTGGAAGAGCTACAACAATTGTGGATTGGCATAGAGGTGGTGGATATGAGCCGACACACAGGACGACGGAACGCTTTGATCAGAGGCATTCTAATGTGGACCATGCATGACTATCCCGGGCTAACAGAATGCTCAGGTGATCTATTGACACTCCTCACTCAGACACTGTAAATCTTGTTTTTTCCCATAGTTGATCTATTATCATGTGTATACATGCAGGGCTTCAAACAAGCGGATACAGAGCATGTGTCACATGTGGACCTAGACTGAATGCACGTAGGGCGCCCTCACTGAAGAAGCAAATCTACGAAGGTCATCAAGCGTATCTTCCAGAGAATCATGTGTTACGCAACGGCTTTTTGGGAAGAGAGCCACCAAGGATGTCTGCACAAGCATGGTTAGAGCAGAAGGAGATGTGCGATGACGGATTGCCTCCATGGATGAAGAGACTATCTCTATGGTACGAGTTACAATACTGGCCCCGACTCATGATCAATCACTTGCTCGATCCAATGCACATATTCAAGAATGTGGGTAATCTACTATGGGACCATCTGACCGGCAAGAAAGATACTTTGGGAGCCAGAGTTGACCTTAGAAATGTGGATCGTATGGAGCAATATTGGCCGCAAACAGCGTCTGATGCATCGATAAAACTCCCTAAAGCACCATGGATTTTCACAGGAGCCCAAGAACGTAAAGTAAAAGAGACCATTCAATCTTTGCGGACCCCCACTGGCGTAATGCACTCGCTCCGAACGTGTTTTACTAAAGAAGGAAAGCTTACCGGTTTGAAGTCACACGATTGGCATAAAATGTGTCAGGTACGTTCATAGTGGACTTTAATATCATTGCTGCACATACTTTACAGTTTATTTTACCGGTTGCCATTGAGGGATGTTTGTCTCTCGACATCCGTAACACAATCTACAAACTTGCAAAGCTGGTGCAATGGATCTCACAAAAGGAGATCAACGTAGACTCCATACCATACGCCAAACTAAATGCTGCGGAGCTTGTGTGCATGTTTGAGAAACATTTTCCTACTACCATGCTAACCATTCAGGTGCATCTTCTTGTTCACATAGTTGATGAGGTGGAAATAGCTGGCACAGTTCATTCCAGATGGATGTTCTTCTTAGAACGTTTCATGAAAACGCTTAAGGAATATGTGCCTCAAAAGGCACGTCCGGAGGGTAGCATGGCAGAAGGCTGGTTGGTATCAGAGTCCCTAGTGTACATTGGAGAGTGGCTAGACGGATTTGATAAAGCCCGGGACACGCTATGGCGAACCATAGATGATGAGCGCATATCTGGGATTGTCATGTACAATCTCGGTGTTGAGAAGAAGATGACGGAAGATCTAGAGGCTAAAATCAACCGATTTTCCATGCTTCACAATCCAGTGATGCAAAAGTGGATTTCACAATATGAGGATGCAAAGCAAGAGCGACAAAGGGCACGAATCGAGTGGAGACGGGGAAGACGACCACCGATGCACTATCCGACAGTTCTAGAGAGCCTACCAACCTTCATGAGCTTAAGATGATTGCACAACCAATTGAAAAGTGCACAACAATGCAGTGACGAAGTGACTGAGGAAGAGTGGGAGTACTCTCGGGGTTGCGCGACCAAGGTAAGTTTGCAATGTACGACTAGCTAGTGACTTTATTTCTAAACGTTTGAACGGCCACTCATAATCTTTGTTCGTTGTAGTATAAGTCATACACAGCAGCATGGTGTAAAGGTCGACATTTTAGGGTGGAACGAATCGACAAAAAGCGTTTTACTCAAGATTGTGGAATCATGGCAAAATTTGAACAGTCTAGTCGACGACGTTCCTCTCATGCAGATCCTGTGGTGGCGGAACTCACTTACTTCGGCACGCTGCAAGAGATTTTGAGGATCGATTACAGAGGATTTTTTGTCGACTTCTTCGACGTGCAATGGTTCAAGATAATCATGGAGGGTCGCAACGCTACTGTGCGTAGAGGAGAGTCTGGTTTTCTTGAGGTGGATTCTACTAAGAAATGGACTGACCTAAGAGACACTTTCGTACTACCCGAGCATTGTGAACAAGTAAGTATGTAAATAGTTAACATCCCCCTTTTACAAGTTATGTGCTTGAAAGGTGTCATGTAAGTTATGTGGCTCTGGCAGGTAATATTTCATCCTACAAAGTCTACATCAAACTGGTGGTACGTCATAGAGGTCGCAACGCTACTGTGCGTAGAGGAGAGTCTGGTTTTCTTGAGGTGGATTCTACTAAGAAATGGACTGACCTAAGAGACACTTTCGTACTACCCGAGCATTGTGAACAAGTAAGTATGTAAATAGTTAACATCCCCCTTTTACAAGTTATGTGCTTGAAAGCTGTCATGTAAGTTATGTGGCTCTGGCAGGTAATATTTCATCCTACAAAGTCTACATCAAACTGGTGGTACGTCGTAGTGCAAGGACGTATGAAGGCTACCATGTGCCAATCACAACGGCATCAATGGAGGAGATCAGAGAAGATGCTCAATCAGAAGCCGCTGCGGTGGTGCCAGACGAGCATCAAGATGCTACTACTCTATATGGGGTGCATGCAGAGGAGCTACAAAATGAAACAGAGGATATGTGTTTAAACGGAGATCTCTATATAGATATAGGAAGTTATGCTGAGTTATGCGAGGATGAGAGAGAGATCTCTTAAAGCCACAAATATTGTATTTGAACAATTTTGCTCCGTGTTGTAAAAGCTCTGGCTCTCTAAGTACCTTCCATGGTGTATAACGCTCTTTTCTACTCGCGCTCACATCTTTTGATTGAAAATTCTGAGTTTGCGACTTGCCTCTTCTATCACTCAATTCATTGCGTCATTGTATTTATATGCATCATTACGTCATTGTATTTAATGGTCTTTGCGTCATTGTCTACTCTATTCATTCAATATTAAGTTTAAATATTCGTGTGTTTAATGCAAGTATGGATGATGAGGAATTTCTTTCTTCTTTGTCACCGCAGCAGAGACAGTGGTACATGGAGCGTCATCACTCAGGCGCATCATCGCGCGTTCCTACTCCATCCGCATCTCCCTCTCTTTCGGAGCATTCGGCGCGCTCCGAAGCTTCGGCGTCAACGAGACGAGCTTTACACTCGTTTAAACACCGGCACTCTAGTGGTGGCGGTGGCGTTTGTTGTGGGGATTCCACCACCGATGCCTCCACACCGCCTTGTGCTCGACGAGGCTCTTTACCCTCCCCTTCTTTTCCCGCCCCCACACCAGCCACGGCATCGCCATCTACGCCAGGTTTTGCACGGCTGACTGTTCCTAGCAGCTACACACCTCTACCTACTCCGCCAGGAGCCACCCCACTCGACACTCCTCGCTTCGGGGCCCAGATGCCGGTGGAGACACCTGACGTCCGTACCCCCATCGCCACGCCGCTAGAGACCCCTGCCGAGACACACAGGTTCACGCGTCACCGGCCAGAGGGCTTGCCTTACTCCGTCGACTTCAGCGGTGGCATCATCATGGATGATGACGGCAAGAAGGTGATCTCGCGCATGCGTGGTCTTTGCTCTCAGCTGTTTAGACACTACATACTAAACAAATGGAGTGAAGTACCAAGTGATTTAAAAAACAGAGTCATCAGCATACTTCATGATGAGTTTCCCGTTCCAACACGGGATCAGCGCTTCAATGAAGACCTGATGAAGATTCGAATGCGCGAATACTGCAAACACAAGCGTTCCGAAGTGCAAAAAGCAATCAAGCATGGGTGGAACAGGCCAGATTGGCTGGCCAAAGAAGATTGGAAGAATGCGAAGAAAGAAGCGCGCGAGAATCCCGACAAGTGGAAGCAACAAAAGGATGCAGCCAGAGCGCGAGTAGAGGCAGGGAGCTCGCACCACTTGGCGAGCGGTGGATGGGCATCATTTGAGGCCGATTTTGTAAGTGTTTTCGCATTGCTCTTTATGTTCGATGGTTTAGGGTTTATGAGTTTTTTAATTCTAACATAATGAATTCTTTGTATGTTTTGACAGTGGTCAATGACAGGACATGATCCCACACCGTACGAGCGCGAGTACGGAGGCAGGAAGGGCGTAAACGCCCTGATGGACATTCTCAGTTCTCGCGGCGGCATGGTTAGTATTAGGGTTTATTCTTTTCTATTTTTTGTATTGTTTTATAAATGTCGTTATATGTTTATACTTACTGAAAGCTGTCTTATTGTCTTTTTTTGCAGAATCCGACAGATACGCCGCTTGGATGCGATGAGATGTCTGACTAGACAACGTCAGTTTAGAGCATTAGTTTAGGGTTTCTCATAGCTTATGTATCATGAGACGGATTTTATACGTCTTTTTGAACCATGTATATTATTACATTTGTCACCGCAGTTCATTTTGCCAATCAATTCTTTATGCCTATGATGTTGTACAATTGTCATTATTACATTTGTCAATCAATTCATTTTGCCTATGATGTGTACAATTGTCAATTTTACGCTTGTCAATTTTGCAAACAATGCGTCTTGTGGGTGACTATTTTGGGTCTATTATCTACCCTTGCACTGTGAATCAAGTACAATATGGTTGATGGGTGGCAAGGCATTCAATGCCCTGTCACCAAAAAAAATTTCTCTCGGGCGTCGCTATAACCGTTGCTATTTATGGCTCTGTAGCGTCGCTATGAGCGTCACTATAGACTTCTGTGTAAACGTCGCTATGAGCGTTTCTATATAGCGACGCTTATAGCGACGCCTATAGCGATGCTCTCGTAGCGACGCTATTAGCGACGGTTTTAGCGACGCCAGGGGTTATAAAAACCCAGTGTATTTCCGTCGCTAACAGCGTCACAAGAGCACACAACCTCTTGTAGTGTGAAAATTAGGCTAGAGTAAGTCTAGTTTAATTGATTTAAAAACACTTAATAAAAGAATGAATAGGAATTAAGCTCTCTAGAAGACTATTGGACAGTCTCCCAAGGGGTCCAATGAGCATTCAGCAGTCCAATGGCTTACCTTATTCCTATTGGCCAGGAGACAAAGGGGTCCAATGAGAGTTTAGTTGCATTAATTACTTACCTAAAGCTCTCACAAAAGGGGAAAGGGAGACACATGTCAGAAGGCTATCACTTATGCTCCTTAAATCCTATTGGCTAAGCCTGGAGAGGTCCAATGGGGTGGTAGCATGAGCAAATAGCAAGAGGGGTCGACCAACAGAGAGAGAGGGGGCTGAATTTTACAAGGCATTATTGCATACACACTCATACAAGCTCATGTGTTAAGCAAGAAGACTCTCTCTCTCTCCTTCCCAAGCTTTAATGGAAAGCTTATCACCTACTCCAAGCTTGTGAGAAGGGAGGCCTACACCAACAACTCTTGACCTTTTGATGCAAATCCAACCAAGAGCCAAGCTTCAATGCATGCTCATCTCCTCTAACATGCTAATTACTACGCTATGCTATGCTAATATGAGTGATTATGTGAGGAGATGTACATATTTCTCATAAGACTACTCCTTCTTCCTCTCAATCTACTCTCATACCCCGCTAGCTCTCACCATCTTTGAAGGTGTGTGAGGTCTTGGGTCTGAGACCGTGAGGGAATTGATGTTGTGTTTTATAAGTGTTTTGCTTCGTGCTTGAAGCTTCCATCTTCATTGCACTAGATAGTATTGAAGGAGCACAAAGAATTGTATGGTGAAATGTCTCTCTTGATGGGAGAAACCTATAATACAAAGCCTTTTGGAGGGGGGACCGGCTCCATGAAAATCCAATCCTCAATTGGTTTCAATAGCTTGATTTCTCTCTCTTTTGAAGTATTGTTCATGCCTATCTAACTAGGTGTTATGCTTTTTTTTTGCTCTCTCTCCACCCAAGAACTCTTGCTATGCTCATTACGAATCTATTCTAATGAAATGCTCACTATGTTCATGCTATTTTCCGGTACACACAAGTTACTAGGCCATTAAATGTTACACCTCAACAAAAGGGTGTTGTTGAGAGGAAAAATATGTTTCTTATGGAGATGGTATATGGTCAAAAGTCAAAATTTAGCTAGTAGCACACTCATTTTGGCTTAAGACTATCATGTGTGCTGCCTATGTACTGAACAAGTGTCCTATTAAAGCATTCCAGCCTAAGAATGCTTATGAAGATGGAGGGATAAGAAGCCATCTATTGATCACAAGCTTATTTTTTATTGTTTAGCTTATCCATTGGTGACACAAAAGCAATGCATTAGGAAAATTTTGAACTCAAAAATGGGCCTTGTAAGAATTGTTGATGTGGCATAGCTTTCAAAAAGTGGGGATCGGTAAATTTTTTGCAAATAAGATCCAAACTTGTCGGAGGTTGGATATTTAGAATCTACTCTTCAAATGCTATCTATTGATATATATCATGCATGTATCGGACATTGCCTTCATGTAGATCTAGAAAAAGGTGATTTTAGATTACCGTAACGGTAACAAAACCTGGCTGATTGAAAAAATATGGCATAACTTTCATAGAAGTCATCCAAACTTTTAGGACCTTGGCTCTTTAAAATCCATTTTTCAAGAACTTTCCAATGATAGGTCATATCATGGGGTTCTAAGCAATATTTAGAGGGGTCTACTGGGTTGCTTCCTTTTGTACAACTTTGATGATGTGGCACTCTTAAAAGGCCCAAAAATGAGTTCAAAATTTTCCTAATGGCAAAAAATTTGACGATAAGGTTTCCAAATGCATTTTTTTGTTGGCTACAGTCCTGAAAGCGAAAGAAGGTTATAGGTTATACCATCCGGCTCTGCAAAGAAAACATATCTTTATTTCACAAGATATCTATTTGTGCAAGATTCTGTTCAGCCTTTGTTATCATGTACCAAAGATATTAATGTAAGCTCACATGACATTTATGGCGCTTTCTTGCCTCTTTTTAATGGTGGAAACTTGCATGTAAGTTCCAATGAGGCAAATGTACAACCTATGGCGGTTTCAAAAAAATATTACAGATCAGCCTATTACTGATGTATATGTACATGATGTACTTGATATGGAAAGGTCTAAGAATGAAGAGGCTAGTGATATGCCACAATGGTTGGTGCATACTTTGCATGATCATAAACTGGATGCACCTATGTCTAGTCATACTCGTTCAGGTTCTTGCCATGCATTATATACATTAGTTTGTTACGCTTTGGCTATTCTAGTTCATGTGATGAAGAGGAACCTCTTTCTTTTGAAGAAGCAAACAACTCAAAAACTTGGATGGCTACAATGCAACACTTATAGAAAATGAAACATGGACATTAAGTGATTTTCCTCCTAGTAGAAAGGCCATTCGGGGGGATTATTATGTATATCACGTACATTCAAGGACTATTTTTAAAACTCCTTATTGATGAATTTTTGACAAATAAAACACACCCTTTTCTTATTCAATCTATAAAAAAAAAATTCCAATTCTATTTTATGATACCCTTTTGTATGAGGACTAAAAAGAAAAAATACCCTTATGCTACACTCACATGATAGTCACATAGTTATTAGGTGATCCCCCCGCCCCGGGGATTATTCAATTTTATTTTTTCTCACATTTTCACATACAAAAGGGTACTATAAAATGGAATTGGGAAAAAAATATACAGATTGAATAGGAAAAGGGTGTATTTTATTTGTAAAATATATATATATAGATAAGGAGTTTTATAAATAGTCATTGAATGTATGTGATATACACAATTTCTACATAGTGACCCATCCCTCCCCCCCCCCCCCCCCCCCCCCCCCCCCCCCCCCCCCGCGCGCACGCGAGGGTAAGAAGCCCCCCCTTCCTTGAGGGTAAGAAGTGGGTTTACAAGTTGAAAAGACACACGGTTTAATCAATGTGATGGAGGTACTACTTTGGGTCAAGCAAGATATATAGAGACATTACTATGTAAATTTGGACTTCATGCCTACAAACCTATTGTTAATCCAAAGGAAACATGTTTAAAATTGAGTCTTTATGATGTTGGAGATCTTGTGGATGTCACTCTTTATCATATTTCTACTGGATGCCTTATTTATCTATGCAATACTCAATCAGATATTCAATTTGCAGTCTCGTAGATCATTGAATTTATGCACAACCTAGGGTCTAAGCATTGGAAAGTTGTCAAAAGGATCTTTCTCTCACTAATTGAGTAGCACTTTATATCCTTTGTTGATTTATCCCTAGGGGAGATCATTGCCACCAAATTTGCATGATTTTTCAAACTCGGATTGGGCTAGTTGTTATGACACACGAGTGTCCATAGTGGTTTTTGTTTCATGCTCAACAATTCATGTATATCGTGGTGAGAAAGAAGCAACCTACTATGGACACTTCTAGTTGTGAGCCTAAGTATAGGGTAGTGTTCACAGTAGCTATGACTGAGTGTGTATGGCTCATACGGCTTATGGATGATTTGGGTATTGGATAGGACATTTCCAAGATCATGTACACTAGCAGTCAGAGTGCATTGGCAGTTGAAAGAATCATGCTCTCACAAAGCACATTGAGGTGCATTATCACTATGTTAGTGAAAGACTCTCAGCAAGAGAGATCTGCTTGGCTTATGTGCCAACACATGACAACCTTATAGATATGTTCACAAAGGCATTGCCTCGTGAGAATTTTGAAGCTTTCTTCAAAGCTTTGGACTTGTTTCTCTTTTTTGATTGACCGTGTCCTTAGGGCATGGAAATTTCCTATAGACCATGTGCTAGCTCTTGTTCACTGCATCACTTGTAGAGGGGATTTGTTACCATATATGTGGTAGTGGTGTGTGTGAACACACTTAGGACCACGGGGGTAATTTTTCCCTTGTGCATTGTATATATTCCCATCACTCTAGGGATAACTTATCTTTCTATTTGTGCACTAGTCAATACACTTTCTATTGTATTTTTTGTGCTTTTTCATCTTCTCAAAGCTATGTGTTTGTCCTTGCAACACTTGTTCTGGAAATGGGAAGGATTCCACCATGATTTTATCCAAGAGCAAAGGAAATAGGGAGACATACCACTATGAGAGATCTAGCAATGATTGGTACATGGTTGAACCACGAAAAATGAGACCATCTGAGGTTTCCAAATGCATGAGCAAAAATGGTGGATCTGGAAATCCTTAGGCTAACATGTCTCTGTTTAACTAAGTCTTAAGGGTAGGGCAAGTGCATGATCTACACACCTAGTATGAAGTGAAATTGGAAGAATGTTTTTAAACATGGTTACAACCATTTAATAATAGAGATGTCTTTGCTACCATGAAAAACCTACTAATAGAATTCATGGAAGAATTCTCAAAACAAGGGATCAAGCATAATATTTTTTTTGTAGATATATTCTTTCAAGTAAAAAGATTAAAAAAAATGAAATATACTTCCTTAATATTTGCACAATGTCGCCCAGAGAGGTACCACAAGAAGACAAATGAATAGTGTTGTTTATTGAAGGTCTTATAAATGAAATTCATAAAGACAAATTCATTTGAATTCCTTTGCTTATGTGGGGGGAGTGACAAAAGAAACTTTGTATTTTGTGGAAAATTGCAAAGCTTATGGGGAGGTAATAGAGGAATTTGATGCTTCGAACTTTGAAACTAGCTCAACAGCAAGCAAGACTGCACAACCAAAAAAACAACCACTACACAATAGGTGTAGTGTAGTGCAAACTCAGTAATGAGGTAGTAAGAAGTATAAATCAGGTTTTCAAACAAGCATAAAATTTTAGACAAACTTAGAAGAATGAATCATATTCTGTGGGGGTGATTGTCCCACCACTCACACGACCTAGACCTGTAGTGCTACACATAACCAAGACCTGTAGTGCTACACATAGCCAAGAAGAATGAATCTTTTTGTGGCATCTGTGGGGGTGGGGGTGATCATCCCACCACTTAGTGCTACACACAACCGATACCTATAGTAGACCTGTAATGCTACACATAGCCAACAAGAATGAATCTTTCTGTGGCATCTGTGGGGGTGGGGGTGGGGGGGGGGTGGGGGTGATCATCCCACCACTTAGTGCTACACACAACCAATACCTATAGTGACAAATATTCCTTGGGAACCAAAATGGTGTGTCATTGAACAAAAGTGGATCAATCATTAAACCAATTAGTGTTATTACAACTGCAATTAGGTGAGAGAGAAACTTTATAATCCTCCACCTATGAACCAACCAGTACCACCAAGAAATCTAGTGGGACAAAATAATGTGCAAAGGGTAGAGAAAATGTAGCCCGTGCTACATTTAGTGGGACAAATAATGTGCTATTAGATACACTCAACCAATCGAAAGTCAAAAAAATCAAGCTCTTATGCCTATTTCAACATGCTATGAAGGGTCTAATGAAGATTATGGTGCAACTACAAAAGTCATTCCATATAAGGGAGAATTATATTCTCCATGAAAAATCACCAAGACAATAAGCGAACCATCATATGTACCTCAACCAACAAGGGATCATTATTTGGCGAGTGAAACCACTTTGATATTCATAGCCAACTCAAATTACAAACCTAAGTTGTATCCATCGACAAGGATAGCCACCACAACCGCAAAAACCACCTCTGTAACATTTAATGGCCTATAATCTTATGTGTAGCGGAAATTAGCATGAACATAGTGGGCATTTCATTAGAATAGATTCCTAATGAGAATTACAAGAGTGCTTGGGTGGAGAGAGCAACAAAAAGCATAACACCTAGTTAGATAGCATCGACAATACTTTCAAAAGAGAGAGAAATTAAGCTATTGACAACAGTTGAGGACCGGATTTGCATGGAGCCGGTCCCCCCTCCAAAAGGCTTTGTATTATGGTTTCTCCCATCAAGAGAGACATTGTACAATACAATTCTTTGTGTTCCTTCAAGACTAGCTAGTGCAATGAAGATGGAAGCTTCATACACCAAGCAAAACACTTAATCAAACACAACTTGAATTATCCCCGTTCTCAGACCCAAGACCTCACACACCTTCGAAGATGGTGAGAGCTAGCAGGGTATGAGAGTAGATTGAGAAGAAAAAGAAGTATCTTACGAGAAAGATGTACATCTCCTCACATAATCACTCATATTAGCATAGCTTAGCTTAGTAATTAGCTTGGTAGAGAAGATGAGCATGCATTGAAGCTTGGCTCTTGGTTGGATTTGCATCCATATGCCAAGAGAGTGTTGATGTAGGCTTCTATCTCACAAGCTTGGAGTAGGTGATGAGCTCTCCATTAAAGCTTGGGAGGAGATAGAGTATTTTCCCTTCACACATGGTCAAGTGTGAGAGTGTGTGTGTCAATGCCAAGCAAAAATCAGCCCCCCCTCTCTCTTGGGCGAGCCCTAGCTGCTAATTAGGTCTGGCTTTTGCCTCATTGGACCTCCCCAGGTCAAGCCAATAGGAATTAAGCAGCATAAGTGATAGCCTTCTGACATGTGTCCCCCTTTCCCCTTTTGTGAGAGCTTTAGGTAATTAAATAATTAAACTAAACTCTCATTGGACCCCTTTGCCTCCTGGCCAATAGGAATCAGGCAAGCCATGGGGCTCCTGAATGCTCATTGGACCCCTTGGGAGACTGCCCAATAGTCTTCTAGGAGACTTAATTCTCATTGGTTTCTTTTATTAAATGTTTTTAAATTAATTAAACTAGATTTACTCTAGCTTAATTCTCATTGGTCCACTTCAAGGGTCTTCCAATAGGAACTGGGCACACCTTGTGGGCATCTGGCCTAGAGAGCTGACATGTGTCCCTCATTCCCTTTGTGTAAAGGGAGCCTGTGTGTGTGTGTGTGGCTTTCTCTCTCATCCCCTAGCTTTGGGGCTCGCCCCCTCCCATGTAGGGATGTGCAAAGACTTTTAGGGCACACACAAAGCATCCAATATTTCCTAGGGTTGACCTTTGGACACAACCTTTGAATTTTGGAACCTTAGCATTTTGGAAGTCTTAATGGGCTGAACCTTAGGGTCTTTTTGGCCCATTGTTTCACATGGCTCTTTTGCAGATGGCCCCCCCTTTGGATCCCTATTTTCCCTCCTTTGGATCCCTACTGTGGCCGGTCTGCTAGCTTAACCAATATTCTAGCTTTTTCTCCCTTGGCACTTCCCCACATTAAATGATCAGTTTAATATGAGAAAATCATTTAGGAGAATTAGATATTGATTATTATGACATTACCTCTCTCTTGAAATCATAGTCGTCCTCGACTATGGTGTAGAGAAGATAAAGCATATGCATGAGTCCTTTTCTTAGCGGGTAGAGGATCCCTATGTTACCCTACGACATCATTCCATAATGGATGACTAGTCCATTTGGCGCTTGAGAGCCTGAGGCTGCCGCAAGCATGTCTGTACATTAGTCCTATCAGTCTTCCATAGTAGAGTGACAAGCTCTACTTGGTGTTTGGGAGACGTCGTCTCCACAAACTTGATCTAAGCATGCATAGTACTTCATTTTTGTGCACAAATAAAGAAAAAGAGAGTCTTATAAGACAAAAATTTTGTTCATTTTTAACATTTTGTACATTTGCTTACTCTTGGGAAGCATTGTAAGCATTGACAAGGTTTAGGTTATCCTTTAATTGTATGCCTTGCATCCATCTAGCATCTTCAAAAGGATAATTCTTAAACTTAATAAGATATCGTCGGATAGTCTTACCGCCTCTTAATACCTTGTCTTCATGTCGGAGAATGGACTCGGGCTGCAGCACCTCCTCGTGGTCCTCGATCTCCGGTGGGTCTTCAATAGTTGGTTCTTGAGGTGGCTCTCCTTTGTAAGGCTTTAAGAGGCTCACATGAAAAGCATTGTGTATGAGCCAATGATTGGGCAACTTAAGTTGATAGGCCATCTCATTGATTGGCCTAAGAATCTGGAAGGGACCATAATACCTTTTTGCTAGTTTAGCATAGTACTTTTGGTGGCCCGTAGGATTCTTGCCCGTCGTGTGCCTTAATCGAGCTTTGGGAAACTTTAACAAGACCCAATCGTTTTCTTTAAAGGCTTGGGCTCTTCTGTGCTTGTCAGCAGCAGCCTTTTGCCTTTGCTGTGAGATAGAGATAGCATCCTTAATCTTTTGGAAAGATTCTTGTAGGTCTCGGCTATACTCATCTGCAGCGAAGATCTTCCCATGTACCTTAAGTAGCAAGGGACTTTTTGATCTTCCCTCAATTACCTCGAAAGGTGTTTTTCCTGTGGAAGTATGTACAGTGTTATTGTAAGCATACTCTACTAAGGGTAAGTACTTCTCCCATTGGGATCTTTGATCTACTTCCGTTACATAGGCTTTTAGTAGATCAAGAATGGTTAGGTTAGCTATTTCACTTTGGCCATCAGTTTGTGGATGATAGGCCGAAGAGAAGTTTAGCCTTGTTCCTAAATTCTCAAAGAGACCCTTCCAGAAATTACTGGTCATTCTAGGATCTCTATCCGACACTATGGACATTGGCAAGCCATGGTACTTGAAAATTTGTGAAATGAAGAGGGTTGCCATTTGATGGGCTTTGATAGTCTTTTTGACAGGTATAAAATGAGCTTGTTTACTGAACCTGTCTACTATCGTCCATATTCCCGTATTCCCATGGATAGACTTAGGCAATCCAAAGATAAAATCCATGGATATGCTCTCCCAAGGTGAATTAGGTATTGGCAATGGTTGAAGCAATCCAAGTTGCTTCCCTCTATCAAATTTTGTCTTTTGACATACCACACATTTGGAAACATACTTGTGTATGTTCACTTTCATGGTAGGCCAATAGAAATATGTTTCAATTCCCTTTAGGATAGACTGAATCCCTCTATGCCCCGCATATGGGGGAGCATGAGATTCATACATTACTTTCTCACGTAGTGAGTTAGTAACGCATAGTCTATTGCCATAGAGAAGATAACCATCTTGTAAAGTAAATGGTTCTTCTTTCTTCCCTAATGCAAGGGCTGAAATCACATCTCTAAAATCGGGATCAATAGCATACTCATCTATCATTGATCATTGTGAGTTGCTATGGAAACCGCATTCACTCTCGGTCGTCTTGAGAGTGCATCGGCTACTTGATTATGCTTGCCAGCAATGTGAGCAATATGAAAATGAAATTGCGAAAGAAAATTTGCCCACCTCATTTGTTTGTCGGAGAGCTTGGTCTGCGTCATGAAGTACTTAAGACTTTGGTGATCCGTTCGCAAAATGAAAGGAGTCCCCAATAAATAGTGCTTCCATGAGTCTAAGGCATGTAGAACTGCAAGGAGTTCTTTTTCGTATATGCCTAGAGCTTGCTCAACAGGGTCGAGCCTTCGACTCTCATAGCCTATGGCGTTCCCTTCTTGGAGCAGAACAGCCCCAAGGCAATCACCACAAGCATCACATTGGACCTCAAATGGTTTTGAGAGATCCGGTAGTGTAAGCACAAGTTGAGAGATAAGCTTTTCTTTAAGCTTTTCGAAAGCATTGTTCTCCTTAGCAGACCACGTATACCTAATATTTTTCTTTGTTAGGTCATGTAATGGTCCTGCAATTCGTGAGAACTTTTCTATGAAGCGTCTATAGTATGCACACATACCTATAAAGCTTCTTAGTTCATGAAGATTCCTTGGTTTAGGCCATCCTTTTATTACCTCTAATTTGGATGGATCCATTTGGATTCCATCTTGAGAGATAATGTGACCTAAATATTGAATCTCTTGCAAGAAAAATTCACTTTTCTTTCGATTAACATAAAGTTTATTCTCTCTTAAAACTTGAAATATTACCTGGAGGTGTTGCTTGTGTTGCTCCAATGAATTAGAGTAGATGATAATATCATCAAAGAACACTCCAGTGAAGGTTCGATGAGGCCTGAACAGCTTCTCCATCAAGCGGTTGAATGTGGCTGGTGCATTGGTCAAGCCAAAAGGCATGACAATGTATTCGTAAAGACCAAATGTAGTACGAAATGCGGTCTTTACAATGTCTTGATCAACTATCCCTATTTGATGATAGCCACTTTTTAGGTCAATCCTACTGAAGTAGGTCGATCCTTGTAGCTTATCAAATAGGTCTTCTACCCTTGGAACGGGAAACCTATTCTTGATAGTGATCCTATTTAGTGCTCTATAGTCGACACACATACGATATGTGCCGTCTTTCTTTTGCACTAATAGCACAGGTGAGCAAAATGGAGATGAGCTAGGCCTAACCATGCCCTTCTCAACTAACTCATGCACTTGCCGCATAATCTCCTCTTGTTGAGCTTGAGAAACTCTATAAGGAGGTTTGTTAGGCGGTGAACTTCCTGGAAGAAGTTCAATTGCATGGTCGTCATTACCTCGTTTAGGAGGTAGCTCACAAGGGATGTCGTCAATAAAAACATCTTGAAACCCCTTGAGAAAATTAGATAACTCTAATTCCTTTTGGTTGCTTTTATTTTCTTTTGTTAAAGCATTAGGTTCATTTTGAGAATCTTTAACAAAAATCATGTACACGGAAATAGAGCTCTTTATTGACTTGTTGAAAGCTGGTGTATGTACAATGGGGATGGTGTTACCCATCTCCTTAGCATCTATATACATGTCCTTTTCCCTGAACTTAAAGGAGGTTCTCCTTTCAGGAAATTTAACATCGGCAGCCAGGCGGTCAAACCATGGTGCCCCTAGGATTACATCCTCATGCTTGAGAGGAGAGATAAAGAAGTCCTCTTTGTCCACATAGCCTTGGACATGAAGCCTCAATTTCCCGATTAAGGGAGTGACTGAAGCTTCTTGCCCCTTGAAGGCACTGTCTGCGGATAGGATATCTCCCATCTCGTAGGATTGTATGCCTAGCTTGGTGGCTAACTCCATAGATATGAAATTGTGAGTAGAACCAGGGTCAAAGAGAATAAAAGCATCATGTTCTCTTACCTTTCCCCAAGCATGGCATAGAGAAGATCCTTTGTGGTGAGTTTGGTGAATCTCCTCCTCTTGGATTTCAACCAAAGAAGCTCTAGGAGGATCTTGGCGGTTGTTCTTTTGGGGACAAGCGCGGTATGCATGCCCTTGTTCGCCGCACTTGAAACACCGGTTATCTTTACGATAACGCTCAAGCTCTTCAGGAGAGAGTTTATTCTTTCCTTTGTAAACTCCCTTCTCTTTGGCTTTGTTGGAATTGCCCTTAGGAGACTTTTGGACATTGTCCTTCCCCTTAGGCTCATTGGAACCCTTGTTTTCCGGGGGCTTATTATTTCTTTTACCCCCCGTTTGGAAATTGATTCGCGAGGCCACCATAGTATGGTGTATGACCGCCGATATGGTACGTGGCCTTTGGGAGTTGACATACTCCGCCATTTCTTCGGTTAAGCCCGCACAAAATTGTTGCTTTTGCTCTCCAAAATCCAACTTTTTGAAGACAGTGGCTTTGAGTTGTAGGTCCCAAAACTTGTCTACATATTTGTGGATGGATTCATTGGGAGAGAGCTTTAAGCTTCGCCATTCGGTGAGTACTTTGTCTTTGGCATCGGTGGCCAAAAACTGCTTCATAATGGAAGCTCTTAAAGCCTTCCATGTTCGTGGAGCTTCACCGTTGGCTCGTAGGCTAGACCACCATTGTCTGGCGGACTTTTGAAAGTGCATAGCTACATGGCGTAGCTTTGAGGACTCCGTGAAGCCCTCATCTCCAAACGCCGCATCGAATTGCTGGATAAAGGCCAAAACTTTGTCTGTAGCACCAAAGGTGCCATCATAGGTAAGGAAAGAGATGCTCTTCCCTCCCTCTTTGAATTTCTTCAGCTTGGACGACCTCTTCCATGCGGCATAGGATTTCCTATGGCCTCTTCTTTTTGATGGTTCAAAAGTTGCACCATCACTTGCTTCAGAAGATGAAGAATTTGAAGAAGGTGGAGAAGAGGGTGACCTCTTTCTCGCCTTTTTCTTGTCTTGATCTTTGTCGTCTTCACCATAGCTTTCATAAGAGAAAGAGGATGAAGAAGATGGAGAAGAGGGTGTCCTCTTTCTCGCCTTTTTCTTCTCTTGCTTTTTATCATCCCTCTTTGAATTATGGCGTGGAGAAGAGTGTAATGGTCTTCTCCGCTTTGGTGGTGATGGAGAGCGTTTAGCCCGCCGTCTTCGTGGAGCCATCTCCGCCGAGGTGACGGGAGACTCGCTTCTTTCTCGTTCCTTCGGTGGAGGCTCTTGAGTTCTCCTTTGGGAAGGAGATGCATCATCAAGAAGTAAGTTCTTGAGCCCTTCATATGGATTCTCTTCTTCTTCCCGAATCGGAGAGAGACCTCTTTTGGTAGTCTCACAAGGAGGCTTCCTAGGTGTTCTCTCGTCATGGTGATGAGCTTGGAGAATCCCGTGAGCACGGAGCTGCCGTTGCACTTCACTTTGGAGAGATGGATTGCCCATGGCTTGTTGAAGCCTAGAAACTAGATAGTTAACAAGCATTGAAGCATCATTAGTAGCTTGCTCATGAGCAAAATCAAAGTTATCAACATTAATTTCACTCTCTTTACTACTGTCAGCCATTCTAACAACTTTTAGGTATAAACTTTTTAGGTGTACTTTGGCACTTCAAGCCCTAGTTGCTACTCCTCTTTACCCCTTTAGAAAAAGCACTCAAGCTACTGTACCCGCGGCTCGAATACCATTAATTGCAAGGAATAGAAGAGAGGGTCTTTCGACACCAAAACAGCACCGGCTCCTGTCAAGCTTCTAATAGCTCAATAGTGGTTAAGCCGTAGGCAAGCCCCGTAGGACTCTACTATTAAGACCATAGCTCTCGACGGTGATGCCCCATTAACTGCACAAAGCCAGCGCACTGCAAGGCTGAAAAATCCCTATTCTACTTACTCATAGGAAATTAATAATACCAACCATTTGTAGCTAGCTTGAGGACCTCCCTTCTTGAGCAAGAAAAGAGAAACCTTGAGCTCTGATACCAATGTAACATTTAATGGCCTATAATCTTATGTGTAGCGGAAATTAGCATGAACATAGTGGGCATTTCATTAGAATAGATTCCTAATGAGAATTACAAGAGTGCTTGGGTGGAGAGAGCAACAAAAAGCATAACACCTAGTTAGATAGCATCGACAATACTTTCAAAAGAGAGAGAAATTAATCTATTGACAACAGTTGAGGACCGGATTTGCATGGAGCCGGTCCCCCCTCCAAAGGGCTTTGTATTATGGTTTCTCCCATCAAGAGAGACATTGTACAATACAATTCTTTGTGTTCCTTCAAGACTAGCTAGTGCAATGAAGATGGAAGCTTCATACACCAAGCAAAACACTTAATCAAACAAAACTTGAATTATCCCCGTTCTCAGACCCAAGACCTCACACACCTTCGAAGATGGTGAGAGCTAGCAGGGTATGAGAGTAGATTGAGAAGAAAAAGAAGTATCTTACGAGAAAGATGTACATCTCCTCACATAATCACTCATATTAGCATAGCTTAGCTTAGTAATTAGCTTGGTAGAGAAGATGAGCATGCATTGAAGCTTGGCTCTTGGTTGGATTTGCATCCATATGCCAAGAGAGTGTTGATGTAGGCTTCTATCTCACAAGCTTGGAGTAGGTGATGAGCTCTCCATTAAAGCTTGGGAGGAGATAGAGTATTTTCCCTTCACACATGGTCAAGTGTGAGAGTGTGTGTGTCAATGCCAAGCAAAAATCAGCCCCCCCTCTCTCTTGGGCGAGCCCTAGCTGCTAATTAGGTCTGGCTTTTGCCTCATTGGACCTCCCCAGGTCAAGCCAATAGGAATTAAGCAGCATAAGTGATAGCCTTCTGACATGTGTCCCCCTTTCCCCTTTTGTGAGAGCTTTAGGTAATTAAATAATTAAACTAAACTCTCATTGGACCCCTTTGCCTCCTGGCCAATAGGAATCAGGCAAGCCATGGGGCTCCTGAATGCTCATTGGACCCCTTGGGAGACTGCCCAATAGTCTTCTAGGAGACTTAATTCTCATTGGTTTCTTTTATTAAATGTTTTTAAATTAATTAAACTAGATTTACTCTAGCTTAATTCTCATTGGTCCACTTCAAGGGTCTTCCAATAGGAACTGGGCACACCTTGTGGGCATCTGGCCTAGGGAGCTGACATGTGTCCCTCATTCCCTTTGTGTAAAGGGAGCCTGTGTGTGTGTGTGTGGCTTTCTCTCTCATCCCCTAGCTTTGGGGCTCGCCCCCTCCCATGTAGGGATGTGCAAAGACTTTTAGGGCACACACAAAGCATCCAATTTTTCCTAGGGTTGACCTTTGGACACAACCTTTGAATTTTGGAACCTTAGCATTTTGGAAGTCTTAATGGGCTGAACCTTAGGGTCTTTTTGGCCCATTGTTTCACATGGCTCTTTTGCAGATGGCCCCCCCTTTGGATCCCTATTTTCCCTCCTTTGGATCCCTACTGTGGCCGGTCTGCTAGCTTAACCAATATTCTAGCTTTTTCTCCCTTGGCACTTCCCCACATTAAATGATCAGTTTAATATGAGAAAATCATTTAGGAGAATTAGATATTGATTATTATGACAACCTCAACCCATGGGACCATGTGATCAGAGTGGGGGTAACCACTGGGCCAAGAATTGTACATGCAAAGGAGAAATAGTAAGAATCTTTGGATTTTGTCAAGAATTTCAAAAATCACACCTCATTATTGATTGCCCCGGGCATCTTGATTGAGTAGGAAAGACACCAATAAAAATGATAGACATTCCACCAAGTTTAAGCGCATCAAATTCAAAGCAAATTGCTCCTATTAATGTGGTAGCAAGAGCATGGAAATTGCTCCTATTAATGTGGTAGCAAGAGCCCATGCTTGAGAGGCCATGAATGAAAAGATTTATAAAGAGAAACCTACTAAGGTAAACCCAATAGAAAGGGATGGTGAATCCATGAGGACCTAACGTAAATCTTGTAAGGCCAAGAGAGAGTGAAGTGGCACAAGAACCTAAACAAGAAACCATGGCAATAGAGCTCTCATAGGCTTAAGAATAGTTTTAAAAACACTAAAAAAAAGAGACTTTTGTTGTAGTGCAAAACAAAACCCCTACAATTATCTTATGAGGATTGATGTGGCCGTCAAAGTTTTGGAGGCATTAGATGTCTTATTGTTGAAGACTAACCAAACACTAGAGCGAAGAAGGATGATGTACCCCTGTGCAAAAATTGAGAGACAAAGGTGAAATTGTTTAAGAAACCAATAGAGATAGAAAAATCATTGATGAAACTTATCCGAGGCTTACCATGCACCGAGCAAACACAAAAACCGAGCAAAATCCATGTGGAACAAGAGAGAGAGAGAGAGAGAGAGAGAGAGAGAGAGAGAGAGAGAGTTTCTTTGTTTCCAACACTTAATTGAACACTAAGGAATTATTTTTTGCCATATCAAGTTCTGCGAGAGAGAGAGAGAGAGAGAGAGAGAGAGAGAGAGAGACCGAGACCTAGGAGAAGAGATTATCTGTTACCATATCCAAGTCTAAACAAAATGTCATGACTATTGCTATCATCCAACAACTCTCTTAAACCATCACAATTTTCAAACAATAAACTTGCACATCAAGGTTCGAATTACCTGACAAAGAGAGGGTGGTAAGAATCAAAGAGTTGGGAAGATTTTCAGACTCTTATATACACCCATATGTTTTAGATGATCGTCGATGCAATGCGATAGCTAGATGTATTTTTTATGGTGGGCATGATTCATATGCCTGTTGGGACATGGCCCTTGACCATCCCCGATATGGCCCTAGCCCTGTACATGAGGGGATAATCGTAGGGGGGAGGGTGATTAGACCCTTTGAACATACAAGACCTTACACACACACCATCCTATGCCGGCACAAAAGCATTAAGGTTAGTGTCCCATTCCAGTGAGACTAGACATTGCTAAATACGTTAATCCACTAAAGCATCAAGATGTAAATTACATCTCTGCACCTGTGCATTGCCAGGTAGGGGGACCCAATCATTTTAAAGATCTTATTAAGCAAAATCAATGAAGATCTCCTGGCAAACAAAACCAAAAGAGAAGGGGTGCCGTAGGGCGGGGGCTCCCAGGCACATGGCAATCAACGGGGGAGGCAAGGTGAGGCAGGAAAACTGCACAAAGCGATGTGGGAGCAAGTCAAATGTGAAGGATTTGAGGGCGTGAGTTAGCATCAGGCGACGGCGATGGGAGGCAGGATCAGACGGGTGCCTTTTTTAATTCAGTAAATAACTACAGGCTGCAAGGTCTGTGTGTGCCCGACTGGCTACAAAAACATTGTGGGAGCTATTTTACTAGCAACTCTGAGTTCCAATTTGGCCCCTTTTTTCAAAGGGTAGCAATGTCAAGGTGGACGGTGGGATGTAGGAATTGCAAGAATTTGGCGATTTAATGAATAAAACGGTGGATCGAGCCAGTAGAAGTGTTGGATGAGCCATAAGCCATCCCATGTCTGCGCAGAAGAATTAAGGACAGTGTCTTAAATGCATTAAGCTAAAACATTGGCATAAAAACTTATAAATAAGGTTGCGATTCCCATTGAATGTTTGAACTCGTTCTTGGCCGGCGCAGAAGCATTTGGAGCAGGGTCCGAATCTCCTTGCTGAGGCTACGATTAGCGGCAAGATTCCTGGACGCGATCCTTAAACATACCGCGTCGGCGCGGAAGGTTTTACAGCAGATTCTGAACAGGCCACCAAGCTGGTTGCTGCCAATAGGAGCGGATTCATAGGCTCCTGCCAACAGGGCGGATTCATAGCAACAGTGCTCTTTTGTCATTGGCAGCAGTGCTCTTTTGTCATAGCCTGCTGCCAACAGGAGCCATGCAGTATGAGATCGATACAAGGAGCGGGCGGCCACCAGAAGCAGGCACACAGGTACAACAGAAGATAAAGAGGAGGAATGAGACGGTGCTGGTGCCGAGAGTGTTTCCTACCTCTGCAGTGAAAGAGCAACTGCTTTAGCACAACTCAACAAGACGTGGCTGGAGCACAGACTTAAGGTTTTTTTTTATGAGACATGATCTCAAAAGACTTCGGACTCTGTTGCTTGCCCTTCCGCGCCGGCGTGGGATGTTGACGGGCCAAGAACGTGTGCATGAATTCAACCGGAATCGCATGCTTTTTTGTTGATGCAGTTGCTCCACTCTAATTGCAACAGCTTGCTTAATTAACGTTTCGTGAGTTGCAGCCGACCTGATACGGGGTTTCCTTGGTAATTACGATACTCGACATGCAGGAGATCAGGCTCCAACTGCGCAGCACAGGGCTCGGAGCTCAAGCAAAAAGCAGGTTCAAATCCACAACTTGTCACCATGTCACGACTCCCTAGTTTAGACTCTGCACTTTGTGCGCACTGCGCACTGTAGTCTGGGACGTCTTGAGTCTACAGCCAGCGGCGTGCGAAACATACAACTTTCCTTTCCTTCAATTTGCCAAGAGGAAATGTTAGCTAAATTAGGTTATTTTTTGGGTTTTTACCCAATTTTTCTCTATTTTTGGGTGCAATTTCTCCATTTTCCCTTGCCCCTAACTGGCATTTTTGAAGTTGAAAGCGGCACAATATTTAGTTGAGAGACATTTTTCCCGAACACTGGAGAGCAAGAAAAGCACTCAAGAGTCGAGACTCGAGCGTCGAATTTTGGATTTTGAAGTTTAGCATTTTTAGGGTACATAGTTCTACTACTAAGTACGTACCAAACACAAATCAACATCTGCTTGGAGGAAACTCTTGTAAAATTTACGTGTAATACATAATATATATATATATATATATAATCAAAGCCTCTTCAACATAGAGGGAGGTTACATTTTGCCCTTTGTAACTAAAATGAATAGCCTTTTACGCTACCCCGAACCACCTCCCTTGACTTTGAGACAGCCCCATAGCAATTTGAGCAGGCTTTGGACAAAGGGAACATATCTTTTCCTGAGCTCTACCCCCTCCGCACAAATTCTAGCCTAGAGCCTTTCGAGCCAATGTGTGATAGATTTTTCATGCTTTTTTGCTATCTAATGGGCATCCGCTTTATCTTCTCTCTCTCTCTCTCTCTCTCTCTCTCTCTCTCTCTCTCTCTCTCTCTCTCAAGTATACCTCATTCAGCTGTACTGATAGGAAAGCTAGGCCAATCGGCAAGGAAGCTAAGTTGTTAACTGTTCTCTGCTCTGCATGCTTTTTAATTTTCAGTGGGAATGTAGTTCAGAGTAAGAAGGCTAGATCCTCCTTTATTTTGCGCCCATGGAACCTGAGGCTCGAGTTGTTGACTGATTGTCCACTGCAAATGGTATGGCATGCTCCAATTCTAGCTGCAAGCTTGCTCGGATGGAAACTTTTTCCCTTTAAAATACATTTTTTAAACCTGCAGAACCTCTTAGGGTCCCTTCACTCTAGCAGTTTCCTTCCTGATTGTAGGTTGGGTTGTAGCTCCGCGAGCTCCGTTAGGCCCGCTTGCTCCAGTGTCAACAACCATTACCTCTTAATCAGCACAGAAAACTCCAGCTTTGTGACTGATGGTTGCTTGCTTACGAACAAGTTCTTAATTTTGACCTCGAAAGCCATGTTGTGCAACCGTCCATGTGTTACAATTCTCTTTATTTTTGCTCGAAAAATGGCACGCTCGGTTTTTTTTGCTCGGTGTATGGATTTCCTCAACTTATCCAAACTCCTCTAAAAAGTGGCAAAAAAAGGTAGAAAGTCGAACCAAAATCACAATAGGGAGTGAAAATAAAATCTCCACCACAACTCTCGGAAGACTCCACATGATAAATGAGTAGTTGCAAATACCACAAATCACAAGAGGTTATCCAATAGCACTTATCCTAGAAGCGGCCAAAAAGAATTATGGGAAGCCATTAGAAATGCAAAGGAGGGAAGCACGAGCTACCAATCTATCCCAATCCTTGAGATAAATTTGGAGCATGAGCATCAAATTTTAGATTTTTAGTCCCTTTATGGTGATGATGAATCTATAGCATCTGAGGATAGCAAACCATGCACCTTGAGAGCCTTACCCTCTTATACAAGAAAATCACAAAACAAAACCATAAGTGAGAGTTGTGCCCTCCTAACTCGGGGGGTGGGGTGCACTATGTAATCATGTTAATGTATAATGTGAGTTTGAAAGGAGGGATCTTAAAATAGAAAAAAATTAGGCAATTTAACAGAGATGCATTAAAACAAGAGGTTTTTATATTCAATGCTGAAAAAAATCCTAAAATAAGGGGTCATTTTATTCATTTAGACATGTTAAAAGAGATACCCCATGAATGCATGTTATATATGGGGGTATTGAACGGTGAAACCCCCGAGCCTCCTAATGGAGTTCAATTCCTAAAATGATCAATTCTAGGAGTTTATATGAATTGATGTTTACTCTCATACAATGTACAACACTAGTATATTTTTTGCTAAAATCAGACCACAAGTGTGGGCCAAAGTGGGAGAAAACTTGGAGGAAATGGAAATAAATTTCTCATGCAAAGGTATGGAATCAAAGCCAAAGGAAACAAAGATACAAAACAAAAGAGCACATAGCCAATGCCTATAAACAAACTGGGAGATTACTGTGAAGGAGAAGAAGGAAACACCACCCTGCCAGTGGAATCACAAAAGCATCAAAACATTTTCTATTCTTGAAAGTGGAGAGCTGTAACCATAGCTACAAAGGAAATCTAGGAAAAGTGGGGAAAACCATCTCTAGGAAAAACCTGCATGAAATTATAGCTAGTAGATGCCCAATAGATGGCTATATTGAAAGACCCATGGAGATGCTAGAGTAAGTAGTAGTCACATCCCGTGGAATTGAATATGAGAATACATTTGCAATAGTATATTTTGGAAAGGAAAACAATTTTGAAATTATTTTGGGACAATCCATTCATGAGACAATTTAGAATGGTTCAAAATTGGGGTTATGACCACATCTATTTGAGCCACGACAAAAAGACTACAAGACTCAACTTGAGCAATCATTCATATAGAGATTTCATGAAGATGCTAGTGAGGAGTTTGATTCAATTATGAAAGGTGCATCAAAAGTTCACATGGATTCAAGAAAAAGAAACTACTTTTTGATGTGTGGTGCATCCGAGTGTGGTGATTTACTCAAGGTAGATTGTAAATTGTAGAGGCCAGTGAGGAAGATACATATATACCATAACTATTCCTAAAAAATCCTTTGATACCTTTGGTGGGTGGACTAAATTACTAGCCACATTGGATGTGTGTGTAAACAAATGAACTCATACCAGGTTTTGTAATGATGACAGGTACGATATTGTTTGCCTATGAATGGTATAATTTGAGAGGACTCTAATGACCAACATAAAAGATGTATAAAAATAAAAACATTATGCATGCAACTAGGAGATGAAGTTTCAATAAGAGATCTCTCTAAAACAAAGGAAACCTTCCATGATCCTTGTGAACACACTCCCTTGTAGGAAGATATAGATGATGAAAAGTTAGATGTGTTGGAAGTTGAGGACCCATTTGTGGGAATAGAGGAAATATTGTATGGATTTCCTAACTAGAACCCTAAATAAAAAGCATGATGTAGAGATAAAATGAGACAAGCAAATGGAGATTTAAAAAAAACACCCATGCCAACATTAAAGGGAGAAACTTCTTACCTAATGCTTGGGGGGGCAATAGACTATGTAAAGAACAAGATCACCAAGAGGTATGAGATCTCCATATCATACAGGGAAAAACACACCATATAAAAATAAAAGTAAACCCAACCCAACCCATCAAATATTAATAAGCCAAAAATTGCCAAAGTGGGAATGCAAAAAGAAATATCTTGCTAGAAAACCCGGAGGTGTGTCATTGCCAAGGCTTACTTGCGCATGAAAAATGCCCTCTTGCCAAAAACCCATGTGCATGAAGGGGCTCTTGATTATTAGAGAGCTAGTAAGACATGAAGGGAGAGATGGGAGTGATGTAAATACACACACACACACACACACACACAGATACAAAAATCCATCAATGTCTTCCCAAGGGAAAATTACACAAGGTAGCATGGAGGAGACAATCTCTTACACACTCTAACACAAGAAGATGACACATAGAAGCTCCATAGCCTAACACATAGGCTAAGAGAGGGGGATAGAAAATTGAGCGCATCTCACATACGGATGGCCTAAAGTCGTAGTCTCCCCCAAAAAATCCACGGCACCTCCTTTGGAATTGGATATTTAGTTTCTGTATTAAAACTAAGCTGTTTTTGTTAATTGAACATATGTCAGTTAACAGGAGATACTAGTGACTACACATCAAGGAAGAATACAAAGAAGTTGTAAATATTGGTGTTTTATATTTTCACATTTTCCCAAAATGGCCATGTATTGTAGATTCTTGACTTATTTCAAGCCATTGTAATAGTTGTAATGTGTTACAGGCTCAATGAGAATTCCAAGTTGTAAAGAATTTGTCAGCTAATGTGCCTAGGTTGCAGATACAATAAGTTTGGAACCCTAAAAGTCTTGGGTGCTCAAAAAATGGAGATTTTAACCCTAGGTATACAAGGCAGTGTTTAAATGGAATTAGGGTTCTCAACCTCATTTGTTGAGACTACTTATAGTAAGAGCTCATGAGGTGTGTGGCTATGGAGTCTTTGAGCTTCTCCTTGCTCATGTGACCTGATTAACACTAATCAATGCTTAATTCTCTTTCATTATGCCTCTTTCACTTTATTATGATTGTCTACAATGCTTTAATTAGCTAGATCTTAACTAATTAGTGGTTAATCCCACTCTAATCTTGTGTGATTTTTCTCTATTCTTTGTGTGTGCATGTAGGTTTGATTGGAGTGTGGATGCTCAATAGATCTATGTGTATACCCTTGTGATTAGTGTGTTGCATGATGGGATTAGTGATGTGTGTGTCACTACAATTGTTAGTGTGTGTGATTGTGTTGATTTGACGTGAAGAGAAGAGGATGTAGAGATTTCAAATCATTATGGCTTAAATCCTCCATAGGCCAAAAAGCTCAGCTCATAGAGTCATCGTTCCTGTTGTCATGATTAGCCCACTAATTGTGTGAGTGTTTCCATGCCCTAGCCAGGTAGCTCATCACTTTGGATTGGCAATTATGTGTTGGTCATTGGAGCCATGCTATGATGGATCAATGCCTACACTAGTGTAGTTATGTAATAGAATAGGTTTCGTCACTATTTTTTCACTAATTTTCTTTGTGTGTTTGTTGATTTCTGGATTTTGGATGTGTGTGTATAAGGAATTGTGTTCAATTTCCCTTAATTTGATACCATATCTTGCTAATAGTGTGCCTACAAACTCTAATTTCTCACTAAATCCTTGCTAATTTCACTTATTTTTTCTAACATACAAACTAAGTGTCTACTAATTGGACTAACATTTAGTGCTTATGCTTTGATATTTGCCTAATTAGAGGTCTGGATTGCATTCTAACAATGTCGATTTGTGCTAATCACTTAATCATTTGTTGATTTTCGAATGCAAGATTAGGGATTGAAGCTTCAACGGATTTGACCTACACATCAAGTAATTAGCAATTGGATGTGCCATTGGATTCAAGACATAAGCAATATGCAAGATTTTGTGAAGTTTGTGATTTGGATTTTTTTTATTTGTACATTTTCCATCATAATGCCGCATTTTTCCTAGAATTGAATGTGCATCCATTGATGGTTCCACATGGTAAATTACATTATTGACTTGCTATTTTTATGCTTGGATGGTTCAATTGTGGTTTCGTTCACTAAGATTAGGTGTATGTGCACTCTATTCGAGTGTGTGTACGCCTAACTCGACGGATTTGTTGATTTTCGAATGCAAGATTAGGGCTTGAAGCTTCAACGGATTTGACCTACACATCAAGTAATTAGCAATTGGATGTGCCATTGGATTCAAGACATAAGCAATATGCAAGATTTTGTGAAGTTTGTGATTTGGATTTTTTTTATTTGTGCATTTTCCATCATAATGCCGCATTTTTCCTAGAATTGAATGTGCATCCATTGATGGTTCCACATGGTAAATTACATTATTGACTTGCTATTTTTATGCTTGGATGGTTCAATTGTGGTTTCGTTCACTAAGATTAGGTGTATGTGCACTCTATTCGAGTGTGTGTACGCCTAACTTTAGGTGTGTGTGCACTAATTCGCCCTTGTGTGCCTCAAAAATCATTGTGTGCTTAGGGATTTTTCAAATATGATGATTGATTTGTGATATGTTCATTGCCAATTATACAATTGTGTGTCTCATTTGCAAAATCGACAAGATCAAAGTTTGTGTATGCGCACCTAGAAATTGGTAAAAACAGCCAATTATTAATGTGTGTGTATGTGCGCATAAAAGTTGGTTAATGTGCATGATTAATTATATGTTTGAGTGCAACTTTGATGTGTATAATCATTAACTGATGTTTTATTGAGCTCCAAACCAGGATTTACACACACTAATTGCGGTTATGTTTTACCTAATTTTGATGGTTGAATTGCCTAGTTGTGTTTTCTATTTGTAAAATTAATTGGCAATTGAATCAAAGTGTTAACTGATATTTGAATTAGCTGCACCATTCACCTATGAATGGAGAATTTTCAAAAAAAACTTAGGTAATTTTTAGTTATTTTTGTAAATATTTGGTAGTTTTTTGTTTCTTTTTGCATCAATTTTAAATTAATTCCGTAAAAATTTGATAAATTGTGATCTTGACAAGATATTTTGAATGCATAATAATGGCATGAATTGAAGCTCTTTTTTGCTCACATTGGTTGAGTTTTATGGGTTTCACTATTTCAGAGTCCAATTTGGTGATTTTGTTGTAATTGGCGTTTTTGGTACAATATGTTATTTTTTCATGATTGTAATAAAAATGTCAATTATTTTTTGAGTTCTGAAATTTTCAAGGTTTTTTTTGGAATTTTTGAGTGATTTTTAAGTTTTTGGGCTAATTTGGGCATTTTTTATGATTTAGAAAATTAAAATTAAAAAATTTGCCTGGACATGAGCTGGCCATTATTCACAAGTTTTGACGTACAATTTAGAAAACCTCCTCTTGTTGGTGAAAACCTCCTCTTGTACTCTCTGTCTCTCTTCCCCACTCTCTCTCTTTCCTCTCTCTCCTCCCTTAGAAAAAATGCTTACTTTCTCTCTCTCACTACACACTCTCTCTGTACAAAGTGCTCAAAGAGCGCTTATAATATGGAGCCCACTCTCTCTCTCTCTCTCTCTCTCTCTCTCTCTCTCTCTCTCTCTCTCTCTCTCTCTCTCTCTCTCTCTCTCTCATTGACTCTCTCTACTCTCCCTCTCTTGGTGCATGTACCCTCCACCGACATTGCGGGCTCTCTTTCTCTCTCTTCCACTACTTCTGCTATGTGCCAGTGGGGCCATCCCACGTAACATTCTCACTCTCTCTCTTGCTGCCAGTACCACGACATTTCCACACCCCATACACCCACACAGACAACGCATCGTAGACTCCCTCTTCTGTCTCTGTTTACACCACCAGGTCTCTCTCTCTCTCTCTCTCTCTCTCTCTCTCTCTCTCTCTCTCTCTCTCTCTCTCTCTCTCCCCTTGTCAACACTGCAATCATGCACACCCTTATTTCCTCTAATTGATGTCGCCCACCAACCCCACTTGCTCATGGTCTCTGGCTCCACCGAGATGGCCACTCCCCTGTGTGTGTGTGTGTGTGTGTGTGTGTGTGTGTGTGTGCACGTGCTCTCTCTCTCTCTCTCTCTCTCTCTCTCTCTCTCTCTCTCTCTCTCTCGTCGTCTTCTACACATCACTGGGCCAACACCGTCATCCTTGCCCTCTCACAATAGGTAGGGTAAAGGGTTCCAATAAGTGGATGCCCCCAAAATGTGGATGAACCCACCCCCGAAAGAGAGACAAAAATTAGGAATATGCTTAAAATCTTGCTTAGGTGTCCTTATTTGATTTTCTGAATAGTGTACTATTATTGGGGCTTGAGTGTCTCTGTGCTCTAAAAAGCCCTAAAAAATAAACTTTTTTGAATAGAGTATTGAGGCAAAATCAGAAAAATATCAAGCTTGGTATCATCTATTCCGTCTTTTCATGAGGAATTCAATGCACTCTACATATTTCAAATTTGGCAAGATATGAAAAATCCCTCTCAAATTTTCTTTTTCCTTAGGTGGCCTCCTATTGGCCCCTTTAATTTAAGGCATTATTTACTTGAATTGACATATTTTTTTAATTTTTCATTTGTTCTATTTTATAAAATCAAAAAAGGGAAAAATAATCCAGAAATCAACCAAAAATGGAAGAAAAAATCAAAACAAAAGGGCATTAAAAAAACTAACAAACAAACTAGAAACAATTTAAAATCCACTCAAAAAACTAAAAACAATAACAAAAGAAAAAAAAGTATAAAAGCTCACAAAAAATCAATAAAACTTTTAAAAAGTAAAAAGGAGAAAATTCAAACCACAAAAAACTAAAAGAATTCACCAAATATCATAAAAAAGCACAAAAAAATCCTTAAAATTCACAAGAAACACAAAAAAGTTAACAAAAATCCCAAACAATCATAATTTTTTTAAAAAAAAGTTTAGAAAAATAATTAAACTCACAAAAAAATATGCAAAAAATCATAAAATGAAAAAATATAGAGGTAATCACACCAAACCAAGCAGTGGGAGAAAAAGAAAAGCAATTAATTCAAAGTCGATCCTTGAGCCAAAAAAATATTTCAAAATTTTCATCGAGAAAAGAAAGAGCAAATTTGCTTGAAATGAAAAGATTGCAGACCCACCAAAACCCACTAAGTTATAGAATCCCCTAAAATCCCCAAGCTGAAAGTCAACATTTAGTAAAAACACGATTGCTAGGGCAATTTTCATGAGCAAAAATTGCAAATCAAAGGTTGAGTTCTCAGCTTGTTTTGGAAAACACTGGCGAAATCCAAGTTGTAAGTGTCGCCTAAGCTTAAATTTTTGACCTAAAAATTGAAAAAAAAAATCCAACTGGGTCTTAACCACTTTGGATGAGAAACATCTTTGTTCTAACCCAATTTTGAAAAGAATGTCGTAGTTTTATCAAAGAAAAGTGATCGTGCAAGCCACAAATTAGAGATAACAGTCATTTCGTGATAATTTGGGCCTAGGATTGGATGACTAGGGACACAATTCGCCTTTGATTGCAGATTAAGCCATTCAGAGCCTTGAATTCATGATTTCAAAGGATTGTAGTCAATTCTGACACATTTGAGCTAGAGTTACCCAACTCTTGTGAGTCTGAAAAGAATTCATCTTTCAAAATTGCTTTGGCATAAGAAATCTTGTCGACCCAAACTAGGAAAATCCCATTCGGCAACTTCAGAATTTGTTAGGGGATAGTATTAAGACCGAGCCAACATTTACTCAATTCAAGCGGAAAGTTCAAGTATACCAGAACCAACCAATAGCAGCGGTAGCACAGGCACAAATGCAACAGAGAAAAGCTTACAACTTCATGGCTACAACAGAGACAATGTCTTATACACTAATTTAGAAGGCCATAGGTATCTGATGAGCAATAAAAGTAGCACACAAGCCAAGGTCCTATTGATTATAGTGAAGCTAGATCCAAAGAACTCTCAAATGTTTACAGATTTCAACGGAGCCCGATATTACAAGATCAAAGATGAGGTGCCAATAGAAGAGTGACCCAAATGTCTATTAAAAAATATGCACAAGCTAGCAAATCATACAAATGGGTAAGATGCAATCAAAATCATTGTATATGGATTACACAGGTTGAGTCTAGAGTCAAGAGCCACAAAGAAAAAATCCAAGAGATCAACCGATAGAAGTTAGTCTTATTAGAGAACCAATCAAAAGCAAGTATAAAGATCAAGATGATGTAGTTTAGAGCCTAATGCTAAGTGTTGTGAAAGAGGATGTTGTCAACTTGGCCAACACAAAAGTAGAAACTTCTCGGTAGGAGACTAACAAGGACAAGTCAATTGAAGTGCCACCCGTAATGGTGTACTATTCAGATTGTGGAAGAAAGGGTGGAAATTTTTTAGAGGATTGTCCCAAGAACATGGACAATAGGGTTATAGCAACTGCAAAACAAAACACAGAGAAAACTAGAAATATAGAATTCGATGTAAGTGCATCTAGCTTATCATTTTTGGTGCAATCAGATGCTCACACATTACCACTAGAAACACCAGTAAAAGCACGACAAGTTTGAAATCTGCATGAAGTTGCACAAGCACTTGAAAAGATTAAATTTGAGTCTCTCAACAAAAAATTCATGCGTGAATTTAGTGAAAGCATTCATCTATCACCAAAGGTCAGAATGAGTGTTAGGTTTGCAAATAATTATGCATCCATAGCCAATAGTGTGCAATTATTTATGAATCTAAGGGATACATAAAAATGAATTCTATTAGCATTATATGGTACACATAATTCCTATGCACATTATGTAGACCAAGAAGGGAAACTATACAAAAAGGACCGAACAATGTTTGAAAGGCCTACATACCAACTCATAGAATTATTCCCAGAGATGGATCAAGAAGGATGGTTTATTTCAAATAAAGAAATCTATTATAGCCCATCCTCTATAAATCTGAATGAAATTACCCAAGTGAAATCAAAAATTTATCCAAAGCCAAACTCTCACCCATCGAAAGTCAAACATCAATGTTATAATCAAACGAGCACATATATTATGACCGAAATGAATGTAGATATAGATGAGACTGTATATGAGCCTTGGATCTTGACTCTACAAAAGGTCATGTCATAGGAGACCAGGAGATAGAGAATATCTAGGCAAAGATAATGTAATTTATATGTTGCGTGGGGGAGACATATGTCATGTTTCATGGAGGTACATAGGAAACCATGCAAAAGGTTTGCAGATGCCAAACATCAACAAGGCAACACAAAGTATGCCTTCATAACCCCAAAAGGGGGAGCTGCAAACTCAATAAATTCAGCTCGTGTACCAAGAACCACAACATTAGCTAGAGGCCCTAGACCTTCTAGCCAAACCTCTTCAAAGAAGAATCCATTGAAATATCATATGGTATTTGGAAGTTCCTACTTGACCCAAATTCCGGTAAAATCTGTTGACAAATGCTTCTATGAAGATAATCTAGGACTAACATTTCAGTTGACTTTCACAAGTCAAAATCCACGGCCAACCATCTAATAGTGTTCAAGCAATTTCATGTGACCAAGCTCACATATGTATATCAAGATGTAGATAGAAATGAATATTAGCAAGTTCATGAATTTGTACAAACCCTTACAGATGACAAGTTATAAGTCAAAGATTCTCCAAACTAATGTAAAACCTCAAGATGTCAGAACAGGCGACAAATAGCTCAAAGTTGACGAAAGCTAGAGCTCAGAAAGCTACACAAAGGTCAACACCAAAATCTTCTCCAAAGAGAATAATTCTTCCACAAAGTATGATGGATCTTCTAAGATCAAAATTTACCCAAATGCAGGTAGATAATGCACAACAGTTGCAAGAAAAGGGTTCAGTATCACAGCCAAATGAGCCAAAATTGACAAAAGCACGCTATCAAAGAAAGGAAGATGCAGAAAAAGTTCAACCCAAGGACACCACCATAGTAAGATTAATCAATACAGAAAGAAATCCCAAAAATATCACGTTTTAACTTACAGAGAGGTGAGGAAGTATTTCAGGTGGTTATAATGGATAAGTATGGCCGACAATACTCTCCTATGGACCGTAAGGAGCTAGAGTAATATACATATTTTGGGGGACCACTCTACCAATACTATGTAAATTCAAAAGAAGTGAAAACCACGACTAGTCACACGAGACCAAAAACTAGGAATGTAAGTCTAGTCAAAAGTAGAGTGGAAGATTCTTTTGGACATCAACAATTTTTTACCACATGGCATGTGGGATCAACGGGGTCTAGGGCTTCTATGAACACAAAAAGGGGAAGTGCAGCACTGGCCTAACTTACACAACTAGAATCCCTCCTACTATTACACGAGATCAACTTGATGAACGTATGGCGGATAGGATACCAATTATAGTGCCAAGGGGAGATTATGAACCTAGAGAGACCACACCAGGAGGACCAACCATGGTGAGGATGATTGTGGAGTGCCGACGCATGTGACTGTCTCAAGTGAAAAAATGTGTATCCAAAAAGTATAGTGGATCGGGAGATCCGTATGCTCATGTTTTGATCTTCAAACAGGTGTTGAGAGCGGAGCAGGTAACTGATTTCTATACTCAATATGAAGGTTTTGGGTTGACTCTAGAAGGAACGGCTTTGACCTAGTTTCAATCTTTAAACAGCCTAAAATTGCCAAGTATCGAGCAACTTCTCCAAAAATTTGCTCAGGAATTCTCAAAGAGAGGAATTAAGCATAATATTGTCTCCTAGTCTATGCATTTAGATAAAAGGAGAAGGAAAAGGTGAAGGAAGCCTCGCTTTGATTTAAGCAATACATAGAAAGATTCCCTGCTAGAGAACTACCTTAGGATGAGAGACTGTCAATCCTTTTCATAGAAGGATTTCAAAATGACACTCTCAAAAATGAGTTGCACTTAAAGGCATGTGTTACTTTTGAGCAAGTCAAGAAAGAAGCGTTATATTTGGTAGACAATTGCAAGGTATATGGGGAGTTGACCAAGGGATGAGTAGAACTTCTTCAACCACTAGTGAGTCCATGATGCAACTAGGTGGGCAAAACCCAACTATGCCGGACGTTGATCAAATGATCGATGCAGTGATCAGAAGGATGAGCTAAGGAAACAGGACGAACCTAAACACACGACAACAGCCCACCCAAAAATGTGACACTTGTGGAGGAGGAGATCATCCAACTCAATGGAGCAACCTTCAATAGAGTCCATGAGTAAACATACTGCGTGTACTAAAGTAGTGTGATATTGAAAAAAAATGGACAAACCATAAGACCCATGAATGTTTCTATAATAGAAACTTTGTTAGAGAGAGACAATAAGGGCCGCATGGAGGGCAACAATTACCGCCCCCTCCAAGATACCAAGTAGGACAAACTAAGGCAGTCTAGAAGCAGGAAAAACCTCAACCTGTGTTGGGGCATCAACCTCCTTTACCAGGAAAACAGGGCCATGATAAGGATTTCACAACCTATAGAAGCACCTTCTGATCAAAGTATGGTCCACGTAGTTTCATACCAAGAAGATTTAGACAATACCTATGAGAGTGTGTTTGATGGAAATGCCTATGCTTATGAGGGACAAATTCCATGGATGGTTTTTGAGGAGATGCCAAAGCCATCATACATAGCACAACCAACAACAAACTATTACTTGGTCGATGAAAATATGCTTATGTTCATGGCAACCCATAACTAAAAACCTAGGGATATCCTCCTAGAACAAAACCAAATGGCTCCACAAGCTTCTTCACCACCAGTAGAACCATGCTATGAATGTGGTGGTGATCATTGGGCAAGAAGTTGTCCGCATAAAGGAGAGAATATCAAACTCTTTGGGTTCTATGAGGGGTGTACAAAAGACCATCTCATTCCACATTGTTCAAAAAACCCTGATAACAAAGGGAAAGCAACCATGAACAAAATTGGAATTGTACCAAGCAGAACCAACCAATCTGATAAACGCAATAACGAGATCCCAAGCACATGAGGTTGTAAGGAACGCCCTATCTAGCCAAACCGAGATAGAAAATTTGTATGTTAGATCCCCTAGGAAATCCATGAAGGAAAAACAAGACAACATAAAATCCAAAAGAGAGAAAGAAAAAATGGCCCTGGAAATCAAATTACTGCAAACAGAGGACAATTACGATTGGGAAGAGATCTTAAGAAAAAGGGTGATGTAAAAAAACCATCAGCAATATCATCGGGAGGATCTGTCTTGGTGGCCAAGGTCTTTGAACCCTTGGATGCGATCTTAAAATCTTATGATGCTAGGTTAAATCCCAACAAACCCAGGAGGATAGATGGTTAACGTACCCTCACCTAGGCCATGAAAAAGAGAGGTTAAAGATGTGCAAGGAGCTCATCCAGGCCGTTCAAGGTCTTATGGAACCACTAGTTCCGACTGCTCCAAAAATTGAGGTGTTAATCCTTTAAATAATCGAGGGATCGAAGATGGAGACCAAAACTATTTGGTAAAAGAAACACCCTTGGATACAAGGATGGAAACCAATACGACAGATGGAATGTTTTCACAAGCACCTATGCCAATTCCGGAAGTGGAAGAACTATGGCCACAGGATCTATGGGAGCATATCCAAAACAAAAAAGACGTAAGTGCAACACTTCAACTCATCCCCTATCGTGGAGATCCACCTCAAACATGAGCTCTACCAAAATGATATCCGATCACTATATGGTGATGCAGGTATAGAGATATCGGAAGACAACAAACCTCAGTCATTGAAGACGTTACCTTCATTCATAGGCAACCATGAAACCCGATCAGAAGTAAAGAAAGTACCATCTCAATGGAAGGCTAATCCTAAGATGATGGATACCAAAACTCTTCATGAGATTATGTCATCCCCTATCCGTTGTACTCTAACTCTATCAGAGTTACTACATATAAGACCTCATCTTTGGGAAGAGGTGGAATTTTTTTGGAGAAAATAGGGCTGGTAATTCCTCCACCAAATGTTTCTCCAAAAAAACGGAATAACCACACCTTGAAACAAACTAAACATGAGCCAGTGCCAGTGAACAAGGTAGGAGACTATTGTGAAGGAGAAGAAGGAAATACGACCTTGCTTGCGGAGTACAAAGATGTAAAAAGGGGTAAATGAGGAGCTATGCAGCATGGAAGAGGTCACATAAGTTGAAGAAATTCAAAGAGGGAGGAAAGAAAATCAATTTTCTTACCTATGATGGAACCTTCCGAGCAATTGATAAAGTATTGGCCTTTATCCAAAAATTTGACACGGTTTTTGGAGATGAATATTTCTTGGAATCTTCAAGGGACCAAAATGTTTCCATGCATTTTTAAAAGTCAATCTGTCAATGGTGGGCAAGCCTACATAGCCAAGGTGAAGCTCCAAATACTTGGAAAGCTTTGAGGATTGCTATTAAAAAGAAATTCCTTCCAAGTGATGCCAAAGACAAAGTCCTCACAAAATGGCAAAGCTTAAAGATGGTCCCATATGAGTGTATCCAAAATTATGTGGATAATTTTAGGGACTTACATCTCAAGCCACTGTCTACAAAAAGATAGACTTTTTGGAGCAAAAGTAGCAATTTTGTGTTGGCCTATCTGAGGAGATGAGTGAGTATGTCAACTCACAAAAACCAAAACTATTATAGAGGTCATACATCATACTATGGTCACTTCGAGGATTCATTTCCAAGCAAGGGACTAACAAGGGCCCAAAGCAAGTGAAAGCCAAAGAATCAAGTGAGCCAAAGGGGAAGAACCCCTACACAATGTTGGGATGAAGGTTTACACCATGACTTCTAGACCAATCACAATGTTTTCATTGAAGCTTCACATTCTAGAATTATAAGGTTTTGGGAACATGAACAGTTCTAGCATAGTCCTATTAATAATCATCTCGGGAAGTCTTATGCATTGATGGAATTCAAGCATCCAAGCATGGTATTTTAACAATCATGTACCCATGTATGGTGACCAAGCATACATTAGGAAATTTTGGAGGTCATTTGGAGGGCCTTATTGAAGAGAGAGAAAAGAAGGCGCAGCCAATGAGCAGCAACCTTACGTAACGTAGAAATACATGGAAAGAAACACAAAAATGAAAGAAAACATTTTAAAATATTGAGTTTTGTCCCATTTTCGTAAGGTAACTTCCTGCTTTCACAAAGTAGGGCGCACTGCTAGTAGCCATCAAGTTATTGCTAGCTCAAGAGTATGGGTGTCTCTAGATTATGGTCTAAAACTTGGATGACCAAAGAAAAAAAACTTGGTGGGATTCCTCCATGATATACAAAGTATTTTTTGTTTGCGGGAGGACTTTGCACTAGCCACTATCTCCAAGTATCAGGAGGACATGAATGGATTTGTTTCAGATTACAGTAGTGATGACGAGGCAATGGAGATCTCCAGTAACCCACTGGACTACCTTAAACTCTGCTTTGAAAAGGTATAAAAGTATAAAGAAACCCTTCCTGATGTAGCCACATTTCAAGCTATTCGAAATAATCTTAAGCCATTAACTAGTAAACAGGATATGGAGGATTGGTTTAAGTGACCAGTGCAAGAGTCAACCGGATCAGTTAACCTATGGAAGGATGAGATTTTTTTGCAAGATGAGAGTTTCATGGTATAAATTCCTACCCCCCCCCCCCCCCCCATCTCTGTCTCTCTCACATACACAAACACTTCTTTTGTTTACAGTCATGGATTGCTGAAAAGGACAACTTTCTTCATCGTCGAAGAAGACAGCTCTGTGGTAGGGATGCAGCTCTAGGACAATATCTTCCTAGTTTATGCGAGGCACCCATCCTAATCTTCCACAACGGAATGTCACAAGAGGTGAATATTGCAACCTATGCTTTCAAGACATTATCTCGCTTCTTAGGTGGTCCAATGCTGCCACAAAATACCGACAAAATAATCCTCGTCGATAAGGTTTTTGGGAGAGAATAATTTGGTTACTTGCCAGGATATACTGGGGGCCGTGCAGCATATTACTACACATACACAGCAATGGAATTATCTTTGGGGAAAGAAAACCCTACTGAACTCTCAGAGTATGGAAAACATTTAATGATCAGATACAAGGGTGAGGTTCCAAATGATATTTGCAAATCATCAAAATGTTGAAATAGTTGTGGTACATATTGAATTTAATTTTACAGGCATTTGGGGTACATCGATCGTCTAAACTCTAACTCTCTTGTTCCACCGATGGTTGGCGTATTGCATTGTCTCTCTCCACCTGATTTGACTTTCAAGAGCACTTGAGTTGTTGAATGTGTCTACTCGCTTTCTTTTCTGAATTTGCAAATGTCTGATTGCCTGTACTTGCTTTTGTTGCATGCGATGAATGATTTTGAAATAAAACCACTCCTTTAGACTGTTTGCCTTATTTCGAGAGCCTCCATGTTGTGTGTGTCTGAATTAGGCATTTCTAGCCATGTAATGAGACTTCTCCAGGCCCTAGGTGTTCCATATACCTAGATTCCCATACTTTTGGATGAAGTATGGCAAATGATTAAAAATAATGTGTTGCAAAAGAAGAAATTTATTTAGAAATTTAAACACGCACTTAGTACTAAGACTATATGAGGCGCTTTGAATTTACCATGTAATGAGTGATTTGAGTGTCAGTCCATGCTGTCTTGAAGGATTTTTTCAGTAGCTGAAGGTTTTGTTTAAACTTGTTGAGATTATCCTGCGACCAATCATCATTCTCACACATTTGAAATAATACGTCAATGGAATGCCACACATCACCCTTTGCATTGCGAGTTGTTGGCTCTTGGTCTTTCACTGCTAAATGAAGTTTTTTCCAGTGCATATACTCGACTTTGCTAATGTAAGTAGAGTGATATACTCTCCCTTGCTTTGTTAGCTTCACATCTTTCATACCTTGAGGTTTAGATAGAAAACGGAGTGCCTTGACCCCACCTAAGGATGGTTTGCAGGGTACATCTTTCTCATTAGTTGACCTTTTCTCATCCCGTTGTATTTTCACATTGCCCCCATGTAGACCAATATCTGACAAAACTAGTTCCAAAGCCTCTAGAGCTACTTGTCGTTTAGATTACTTTTTTATTTTCCAAGCAAACCCAATGTACATATATACCAACTTCTCTACAATTCGGCAGAGAGAATGCATTGTACAAATATGGACATTAACAAATGGTATATTCAAAACTGGTCGGAAATTAGAGTCTTGATTGTGATGAGTAGGAGCCGTTCGCCACCACTTTGGGTCCATCACTTTTGTAGGTTCCATGCAATACAAGCATGGATACTTTGCCATGGCACCCATTCCACAATTATACATACACTTTAGTGTTTTGAGGTCACCTGCAAGATGCCATTGAACTTGAAAGTCTCCTCTCCCATCTACAGCCAATACCTCTCCTCGATTCATTTGCCTATCAATGATATCTGGAATAGGGGTTTGATGGAACACCCAAAATAAAATGTCATGGTCTTCTTTCTTTACCTGCAAAATCAATCCTTATGAGATACAAAAATTAAATCTAAAATTTAGGTACAATAGAGGGCTTGCTAGAGCTGCAAAATTGGAGATAACTCGATTACCTGAAATGTACTGAGGCGGTCCGGGGCGGGCAACAAGAAGAGCGGCCTCTAAACACCCTTCGAGGCTCCCGTGCTGCTCAATTGGGGCTGGGGAAAGCACAATCAGAGACAACAACAACCCATAGCCAGAAACCAAACAAGAAAAGGGGCACCACCTAGTTGTAGATGCGAACTAGGATGCACGTGATATCTCCTTGTACTCAAACGCACAAAGAGAGGGGAATGCAAGATAGCCACACACACCAAACACAAACATTCACCACGCCAGAGAGAGGTAAAGAGCACAAATCAACTTGAGCAACTCAGTCTTAGCCTTAAAGACTAGATGCACACAAAGCTTGATGAGAAATAGAGAGAAAACACAAAACTTGACCTTGTTGCCAATACACAAATTGTCTTAGGGTCACGGGAGCCCTCTCACCGAGCACCCTCTTACAATTTACCTTTTAGGTAAACAATTCAACAAGCCCTCAAACCACCAAGCATGAAATGGCACAACAAACTTCAAGGACAATATACCTTCAACCACCTGATGAGCCAACTTATCAAGTCAATTTGTAGAGAAGAGTCGTAGTTGCAGCATACAATTGCACCCAAAACTATGAATCTTATTTATGGACAAGAGTAGGCTACAAGTGTGATTGCAGAGTATAGTATCACTCCACTCCGCTAGATGGCATAACTAACTTCAAGATTCTCCATGCACCTATGTGTAGTGATGGAATAGAGTACTCACGGTGCACACACTCTACACAACTAGGCTTGAAGAGTGGTGTGTTATGTGTTGAGAATGGTGTGGTGTAGTGTGATCATGTGATAATTTACAAGGGAGAGAAGGGCTCTATTTATAGGTTTTAGAAGCCCTGATTAGGATTAGGCCTAATCAAGTTTATTTGAAGGAATAAAAGATTATACATATTTTTATTTTTTTCATGAGGGTGGGTCTCTCTTGTCCTTTGAGTCACATGGATGTGGGCTCAAGGGAAGAGAATTATTGAGGATGAAAGGAGAGAGGATTGAGTGAATAATTTGGGAGTGCCTACTCTAGTAGAGGGTGCATTTTACAATAAGGTTAGTGGTTAGTAGTTAGTAATTATCACTAAAAAATATTTACAAAATCATTCACCAAATGGTGAGATATATGATGAGAAAAGTTAGAGAAGGGATGAGCTTGTAAAGAGAGGTTGAAGCTTTGGAGAAGTTGACATTCACCTCTTTACAGCACCGGTAGAAGAAGCGGTCAACATGGCGAAGTAGCGCGTGTCGATGAAGCTATGTTATCTTCAAACCTTGGAAAATTCATGATAAAGCCTTCATTTTCAGAGGTTAACCTTGGATTTTTGCTGATTTTTTGAAGTTCTTTACAAAGATGAATAGAGTATGGTAATATGGACATATATGTAGAGAGAAAGGGGGACACATAGGGTGTAGAAATGGAGGATGAAGGCTATGGAGGTGTGAGAGATGTGGCAATGGTGAAGAGGGTGAATTAGGACATGGGAGTTGCAGGTTTGGGAGTGGGAAGGAGAGGGAGGAGTGTGTGTGAAAGAGGAAAATGATAAAGTGGAAGAGAGAGTGTGGCTGCATAGCATGGGCAAACTGGGGTCCACCAATAAAATCATAGCTCACAGCTCGTAGCTCAAAAAAATATGAAAAACTTTGAGGTGAAAGTTCAGCTCACGAGCTACAACTTTTGTTTATATCACCTTTTCAAATTCGGGGAGCATGTGATCTTTAAAAATTCAGCAAAACCGACAGTTTTTTCCACTGCACAAGGTCCTTGTGAGGTCCTTCTTTGGATGATTCTTTTGAATACCTCCAAAAGTGAGCTCCCCATGGTGCATGCATGCATGCCACATACCCTTGACCTTATTTGGTAGGTCTATAATTAAAGATATTTTTGAGATCATGATATAAGTGAATAGTACAACTAAGAAAATCAAATATTGAGGGGTCTAAAAAAATAAGAAAATCAAATATTGAGGGGTCTAAAAAAATATGTACATGTCAAAATAAATAATATAGGTGGAAAAAATATAAAGAGGTCAAAATAAATCTCTCTCATTATAAGTCTACCATAAAAAGATGAATATTTTTGGTGTTCTAATTTATGAGAGTAAAAGAGAATAGATGTAGGAAGGAAAAATCACAATAGTGAAAAAATATACACATAAATAAAACTAGTTTTTTTGGATTTTTGTTGGGATGGAGTTACACCAAAATAAGAGAAGCTTGCATGAAATTATTTTTATATGGAATAAAGAGTATGCAAAATGGTAAGAAAAAATATGGTAATGGTGAGTCAATGTACATAGCATAAATAACACACCATAGGTAGAAATATTTAAATAAATACCAAAATAATTATGAAAAATCCTTTTATTTAGGCCCTATATACAATGAAATATTTACACACAAATAGGTCATAATATATTTTATTTATTTTATTTAGTTTTTTGGCTCAACTAGCTCAATGACTAGCTAATTAAGGGTTTTTAAGAAAATATGGAGAAAGTTCCCTAACTCACACACGCCTATGTACGTAGGGATAACCAAAATGTTTGAGTGATTTGATAGGGTGAGGTAGCTTACTATGGCAATTATGGAAAGCCGAAAAACGGCTATCATTACCAAGCCACCATATGTTTGTTTTTTATTAAACATTGAAGTATGAAGGGTCATCAGTGGGACATTTGGAAAGGTCCCTATTCATTAATGTGATTGTAACTGGCTCTAGCTTCTTCTCTTTAAGAATATCACACTCATCTAGCTTCAAAACAAAATGTAGAACACCACATGTCTCTTCGAATGTGATATTGTAGAACTCTACCATTCTAGTTTGCAGCAAAGTGAGGTCCATGAAAATATTTTTGTACTCATCATAAGTGACAGTAGTTCCCTGTGAGCTATAAATATCTTGAATATGAAATGGACATCTAATGAAGTCTGTCTGTTCATTATTGAGTTATAGTCTTTCCTTCCAAACACTTGCATCTATTGGTAAAAGCTTAGACTTTATTTCCTTCTTCACAAACATGGAAGAGATAGATTGTTGAATAGCTAAGTAACCTCTTTTACTAACTCCAAGGGAGTCCAATGTACCTTGTTTATGCTTGGCACGCACTGCATTCTTTGAAATGAATTTTTCAATGACATCTTGTTGCAAAACCTTAAACTTTTTGTCATGCATGATATCCTTTGCAAGACCACTAGTTATCAATGGCTTTAAGTGCTTTCCTACATTGTCCTTCGGGTCTATGTTTTCTTTGTCTGGATAGATGGAATCTCTACAAAGAAAGAATAATTAACATAAACAAACAATTTAAATTAATTAGATAGTTTACAATGCTCACCTCAATTCTTGGATTCTTTTCTTAAGGCCGAAGAGCCTACCTTCAACATTTCAAGATACCGTAGTTTCTTCTTTCGCACACGAGTGCCTAACATTGTCTCTTTGTTTTGTAATGACCGTACCTTTGTTCGCAATACAAGTGATTCTTGTGTGCATTGCATTACAGTCTTTTGGTCCTCATGATGCAAGTTTGAAAGTCTTTGAATCTCATTTTCTTAGTGGTTCACCATGTCTTTATAAGTTTCTGATTTGTTGTTTAGAGCTTTACAGTAGCCAAGCAATCCATTCTCTCCAGTACCTGCAAAGCTCAATAAGTTAGTGGGATTTGAAAATGTTGGGAAAGCATTTGTCATGGGATTCAATGGATAGAGTGAGCCTTTTGTCCAAATATCTAAGTGTTTTGCTACCTCTGCTCTGAGTCTCTCTGTCATGATTGGTGTCACTTTGATGTTAGTTTTGCCTCGCTTACATAGTGGCGTATATTGGGGATCCAGGTCAATGTGTAGATGATAGAAGGGTCTCTTAAGGAGGACATTGTCGGGGTGGAAGAAGCCATGTGTGCAACAGGGCAAGAATGGGAGGATTTCTTTAAGGTCAGCGCACAAACAGTGTGAGAGTAAGGAGAGAGCAGGTTTGGAAGGATATTTCCTTTACTCATACATTCCATGTACAGGATATTCCCTCCAATTCTAGGACGTTCACTACATGCACCTGAAAATGATTTATTCTTCAATCATAACGGCCGTTATGACACTGTGGCAAGAATCTACTTGTAAGTACACTTTTAAATGGTTATTCCAACTTTACATTTTCTTTTACCACATCTATTTTCTAGAGAGAGAAATTCAAATTTCTATTTTTCTTAGAAGGCCCTCCAAGTGACCTCCACAATTTCCTAATGAGTGTTTCATTGAATCAAGGACTTGGTACCAAAAATTCAAGATTGAAATTCATCCCTAGCATAACAGCATCTTTTATGACCATGATCTCTTATATTAATAAAAATAAAATATTGGCATCCACCTAAGTGTTCAAGCATGATACTGTGACCATGTTGGGACTCAAGACTTGTCCATATACCAAGGTTTTGGACCAAGGTTCCTAGCTTGGAATTGATCCTTATGATGGTAGCATGGTAAGGTCTTGGGCCATGGGCACTTTGAGCATGGTCCTAGGACCAAGCATATTGGAATGAAGCATGACCCAACTACCAATAATCCAAGCTTAGAATTGATCCATACTATGGTAGCATAGTCTTATAACCATGCTCAAGGGTTAGGCATTTAGGCATGGTATTGTGACCATGGTCACTATGTTTAGAACTCAAGTCTTATCCACTACCAAAAAATTCCAAAACTTACAAGCCCTTGAATTTCCATATCTAAGTACTTAGGACAAAGTTTTTTCTCAAGCATGGCCTTGGGACCAATAACAAAAGCCTTTGTATTGATCACTTCAATGTTCATATGGTCTTGTGACCACCCTCACTTTTATGGATTAAGCTATGGTCTTAAGACCCACCAATTTAAGTATTAAGGCATGGTCTTGCAGCCATCCTCGTTATTTGGGAAATCAAGCATGATCTTTGCATAAAGCATGGTAGAAGGTGGCAGAGTCATTATGTAATAAGTCATCCTAGGATGGCTTGTGGACCAAGGACAATCTCTTTACTAAAGTGTAAAATTGAGATAATAAATTGAAGCATGATCATGAGACATATCCTTATTGCATGGTCTCGGGAACGAGCATGCTTGAACTCTCAATATAAAAGTTCTACAGGGGCATTTAGGCAACTCAAGGGCATCTACATGGTACCATGGTTTCCCTAAGGCCATAGGGTCATAGGATCTCTCATTAGATTAGTGGGAACCCTGTGGCCCTATGGCCATAGGATCTCTCACTAGGTTGAAGGGGACCATGTGGCCCTATCGCTCATTAGATTAAAGGGCATCTTGTGGCCCTAGGTCCATCATAGGGTGTCGATGTAGAAGTTGTGAGGGACATTTAGGCCACGAAAGGCCACCTACATGGGTTCCATGGCAGCCCCATGGCCCTAGGCCACAAGCCCCCTAATTGGATTAGATGTACCTTGTGGTCTAGTAGACGTTTCCTTGAAGGAGACAATTGTGGCCACCCATGATATAAGAGAGAGTTGTGTCACATGCACACTAGGAGGAGCTGGCGTTGATAGTTAAAGGTTCCCACCTACAATTGAAAAAGGAGAATATATTTCAACAACACAGCCGTAGATAAAGATGCAAAAATAATATGGTTTCTTGAAGCAACCCAAACACCTCAAGCGTCCCAGGCCTGAATGGAAAAAATTATTCTCCCTTACGCTAGGATGTTCAAAATTTGATACATGAGTGAATCCTCTATTGTTTGGAGATCAAGCCTAATGACATAGCCTAGGATTACCTTAGTCCTAGTTTAATATCTGCATTATAAGCATTCAATAAGGATAAAGGATTTTTTACTCTTTGGGGTCTTTTTACCTTTAGCACCCTCAATTCTCTCCCTACATCACTCCAAGATTATCCGTAGTCTTCCAACTTCCCTCTTCCTTATTGGACCCTATTTTATATCACTACAATCACTCCCTAGATATAGGATTTAATCCTCTTTTGAGCTCCCTATATATAGGAACATCTCGTTTGTATTTGTGTGTGTTATTTACCAGTTTTAATAGTAGTTCTCATGCTTTGAAGCATTCTCTATCAATGCTATTAATCTAATATGGTATCAGAGCTTGGTTAATCTAACTATAGATTGATAGAGTCACTACAACAAAAGAAGGTGTTATCGACGCTGCCCGTCGCTATGAGCGTCGCTGTGAAACCAGTCGCTATTAGCGACGCTGATAGCCACGCGCATAGCGACGCATATAGCGACGACCATAGCAGAAAAAAAATTTCTTGGGCAGAGGGCAGGTAGCCTGGCCTGTGCCCAGTTAAAGATGGACACAGCCACAGCCAGACTTCCTGCCCTCTGCCCAAGAAAGCGAGCAGCACCAGAATATCAACCATGCTCCCGCGCGCAAAAATTTCGGCAGAGTTCCCTTTGTTTTTACATAAACTTTTTTAAAAAAATCATGTCATGTATACGCCTCCTACATGCTATCCATGTAGGATCTCACATGAGATTTAAGGCCAATGAAAGACAACCGTACCAACTGAAAAGCATAGCCATAACTTAAAAGCATAACCATAACGAACCATAACCATAACTTAAAAGCATAACCATAACTTAAAACCATAACCGGCTATAACCACTTTGATCAAAACCATAATGCAGATAACCATAACCATAAACAAAATTAACAATAACCATAAGCATAACAAGAAAGAGAAACAATAACTGTATATACAATGAAAATGACAATAATCATAACCATAAGGGAAACAATAACTGTCTGAACACTAACTGTTTGTACAAAAAAGAGACACAGAAGCGTGTCTGTGTCTCACAAAGCATATAGATGAAATCTGGTCCACTAATGACTAGGCGTCGCAACCTGCACATAGGACAACTCACAAAATTAGTATTGATATTACTTCACATATACTGACTTAATTAAATCAAATCACACATATTAACGTCTCACCTCAAGCGATCAGCGAGACTATAAGGCCTCCCAGTCTACAGGCTCTCCTGAAGCTTCAAGATCATTCAGTACTACATAGATACCTCTGCGATATCCATCTGACTCCTCCTCGCGTGATGGAGCTCAATGCATCACAAGACTCTGCGTTTATACAAAAATCAAAGTAATAAGAATACATGATTCATCGCGTTTTAAAAAACGCCATAGTTAAGATTGGATTAGAAACTCACAAACTCATAGCGAAAGGTGTCGAAGCCTCCGCTGCCAAGATGAGATATCCCCCTAGTCATCTGTCATACCTGTGTAGCCTCACGCTGCTGTCTGAACCGCGTGGCCGCTGTCCGCTCATCCTCCTTGATCTACAGCCACGTCTCGTGTGGGATGCCCGAAGGCTTCGGCGAGCCGGTCCTGAAAGCCTTCCGAGCTGCATCTTGTCAATGTTTGATGGTGTCCCATGCAACACCCTTGATCCACCGCGCCGAAACAACGGAATAACCCGGAGCAGGCTGGTACTCTCTCAGGATGGTCTCCACAATGTAAGTGACTTTTTCCTTTTCTTGTTGATCCCAAGACGTCAGAATGCTGGTCGAAAACTGCAGCTCCACGAGCTGGCGAATCCGCTATCGCATCTCAGTCCCGACTCTATCCATGTCAATAGAACCATCTTCTAGAGATATGGGTTCTCCGATCTGTCGAGTTGCTCTCACTGTCTTGTCCAACCATGCCATTGTAGGGAATTCAGGTAGAGGAGCAAGATAGTCTGGCTCTGAAAGAGATCCACCGCACTAGCTCTGAAATCTTGTATATGCAGGTCCGCACTTCCTCCGTTAAACACCCCTTGATCGCAATTGGAAGAATGAATTGCAAGAACTTATGTCAGTCGTGCAATTTCAACCCTGACAGTTAATCATCACGGGTGAATGCTGTCTTGAGACATCGCATATATCCTGTTGGCGTCCTGAACTCTGAAATCACCCTTTTCACTTTTCGCTCTTCGTTTTTTAGCAATACCCATGGCGCTCTTGGAAGTTTTGTTTGACCAACTGCATTTGTGAAATTCCACAGCTCTGGCATCTTTCCAACCGACTGCAAATCATCTCGTGAAGCTCGATTGTCTTTCATTCCCATGATTGTCTTCCAGAGGAGCTCTCCCACATTCTTGAATATATGCATTGGATGAAGGAGTACGGGCGGAAGTGCGACGCGAGAGAGAGTGCGAGAAGAAGAGCACGACGATATGGTGAACTCTCTCTACTGTAATGTGTAGAGCATAGTGAGTTCTTATTAGGTTTTTACAAATACTTGGCGGCCCGCCCACTTACCTGGGCGACCACATTGGGCTTTATACCCCAACAACCTCCCACTTAAAGTCCAATGTGGTACTTTAAGTGTGAGAGAAGCTACTATACAATCTAATATACAAGAGATGTAGAGAAGTGATGTACTACCCTACACCTAACTGCTTGCGAAAATGCACAAAGCTCTCTGAGGGAAGTCCTTTTGTAAGTAGATCAGCAGGATTTTCTGTGGTGTGAACTTTGACAAGCTGAAGTTGCTTATCCTCAAGCATTTCCCTGATGAAATGATACTTCACATCCACATGCTTTGTCTTTGAGTGATAAACTGGATTGCGAGCCAATTGTATAGCACTTTGACTATCACAATATAACACAGGCATCTCTTCTTTGATTCCCAAATCTGTTACTAGTCGATTAAGCCAAATTGATTCTTTGCATGCCTCTGATGCTGCAACATATTCAGCTTCTGTAGTAGACTGAGTAACACAATCTTGTAATCTAGAACTCCATGATACTGCTCCACCAGCCAATGTAAAGACATACCCTGACGTAGACCTTCGGTTGTCTAAGTCACCTGCATAATCTGAGTCTGTAAAACCCTTTACACTTAGCTCCTGACTCCCATAGAATATACGCATACTCTTTGTAGCTTGCAGGTATCTCAATATTCCTTTCACTACCTCCCAATGTTTCTTGCCTGGGTTTGACATGTATCGACTTACTACTCCCACTGCAAATGCAATGTCTGGGCGAGTAGCAATCATTGCATACATCAAACTACCCACTGCAGACGCATATGGAATCTTATCCATTTTAGCCTGTTCTTCCTCAGACACAGGACAATCTTGTTTGCTAAGTTTCACATATGGTGGCAATGGAACACTCAATGCCTTTCCCTTCTCCATATTGAAACGTTGCAAAACCTTGTCAATATACTCTGTTTGAGATAACCAAATCAACTTCTTTGATCTGTCTCTCTCAATGCGCATACCAAGTATATGACTTGCCTCACCCATGTCTTTCATGTCAAACAATTTTGCCATCTTTGACTTCAAAGCTGAAATTTCTTCCAAGTGCTTGCCAGCAATCAACATGTCATCCACATACAAAATAAGGATCAGCCAACTACCATCCTTAGCCTTCTTTGTATATAGACAATGATCGAACTCACTACGTTTGTAGCCTTGAGAAAGCATAAACTTGTGGAATTTATGGTACGATGCCCTCGGTGATTGTTTTAAGCCATAAAGACTCTTTAACAACTGGCATACCCAATCTTCCTTGCCTTTCTCAACAAACCCTTCTGGCTGCTGCATGTAAATTTCCACATCTAAATCACCATGCAAGAACGTTGTCTTGACATCCATTTGGTGCAACACCAAATCTAATATGGCAACCAATGCAAGAAAGCATCTCAATGAAGTCATCTTGACCACCGGCGAGAAGACTTCATCAAACTCAATGCCTTGTTCTTGCTTAAAGCCCTTGGCAACAAGCCTTGCTTTGTACTTTGGCTGACTATCATGAGCGGTGATCTTATACATGTAAACCCATTTACAAGGTAGAGCCTTTTTGCCCCGTGGTAATTTAACTAGCTTCCATGTCTGGTTTTTATGCAGAGCTGTCATCTCTGACTGCATGGCCAATTGCCAATTCCTGGAGTCCTTCATTTGCACTGCTTCCTTGTAACATGAAGGCTCATTGCAATCAGTCAACATGACATAGTTCATAGATGGAACAAACCTATCAGGAGGTCGCGTGACACATCCAGATCTAGCACAATAGGTGGCTCAGGCTCAGCCACAACCTGTGGTTCCACTCTATCCTGTCCTTGCTCCTCTTGAGCCCTGACATTTTGTCTTGCACGTGCAGGTCCATCTTCTTGGAAGACAACTCTTCTAATCTCCTCAACCCTCTCTGGTTTAGAATGATATTTGGATTCATTAAAGTGAACATCATTGCTGCGGACAACCTTTCTGGATTCGGGATCCCAAAGTCTGTACCCCATCTCACCAGAATTACCATAACCTAGAAAGATGCACTTTCTACTCTTTGGCTCAAGTTTGTTCCTAAATTCCTTTGGAACGTGAGTATATGCCTCACAGCCAAAGACTGTGAGATGCTTGTATGAGGGCATTTTGCCTGACCATACCATCTCTGGCACTGAATCCTTCTGCAAAACCTTGCTAGGAGATCTATTTACAAGATGAACAGCTGTTGATACAGCTTCAGCCCAAAACCCATTTGGCAGTTGTGCATTAGACAACATACTTCTGACCTTCTCTTGTATGATCCTATTCATCCTCTCAGCAACACCATTTTGAGAAGTAGGAGCATATATGGTGTTTGTGTCTTAACTTGGACAAAGTTTGTAAGAAAACGGTTTTGGACATTCTCAAACTCTTTCCAAGTAGACTTTGAGATGCTCCCGCCCCACACTTCAACTCCATAAAGAAGAACCGGTGTCACCAATGCATCAAAAAGATACTTCTTGAGAACCCAACACTTGATGTTTCCCGCATTACACATGTTCTCAAATGCATAATATGCTCTCTTTCCCGCTTCCAAACGACGCATAGCACATTCATGCCACTTGTGATTGGATGGAACCTCAAGGCCAAGGTACTTAAAGCTCTCAACAACTTCAAGTGTCTTGTTGTTGTACACAATGCATGGCTTCTCCTTATGGTTGGTTTTCACAAGCATAACCTTTGTTTTGGATTCATTTACAATCAGCCCACTATGCAAGCAAAAGTTCTCAAGGACAACCATAAGCTTTTGTGCATCTTCTAAAGTGTGTGCTAGAAGCACTACATCATCCGCATACAACAAAAGCATGATTACCGCATTGCAAATAGTGACCTCTTCAATGCCTTCTTCTTGCATAAAGTCAAGTACCATTTGTTCCAATTGATCGATGCATAGACCAAAGAGAGTTGGTGACAATGGACATCCTTGTTTAACCCCAATAGTGCTTACAAAAATTTCTGAAATTTCTCTTCCCATGCGCAATTGACAAATCACCTTCTCATAGATTCGAGAAACCACAAGCATAAACTCACTTGGCACTTGGAGTTCTTCCATCCTTCTCCACAAATTGTTACGTGGAATCATATCAAAGGCTTTCTTAAAGTCCACAAAACAACAATACAATCGCTTGCCTTTCAACCGACTTTCCTCCATGAGAACACGAAGAGTGACAAGATGGTCAATGGTGCTATGGCATCGACGAAAACCCGCTTGTCCCTTTGCACGCTTGTCATTCTCTTCAGCCCAATCACTCAATTTCATTTCCATTATGCACCCAAACAACTTTGCCATAAGAGACCCAATCATTATAGTTCGGTAGTTGCTTACATTCTTTACATCCCCTCCTTTATGCAAAGGCTTAACCCAATTAGTACTCCAATCATAAGGCATACCATGTTGAAGTGCAAGGTTGAACATATCACACATCCACTCATGGGTAAAATCTCCCGTCCATTTGATCATCTCCGGCTTGATACCTTGAAGATCTCCCGCTTTGCGAGTGGCCAACTTTTCAAGCCCACCGCATACATCCTCAATAGTAAAAAAAGACGGCATACATGGGAGTGAACCATAAAATGGTATTTTTTCAGTATTTTCTTGCTCATATAATTGCCTACAATGTGTGTACATATCCACTAGACTCAAGTTACCAAAATTCTCAATCCGCTTGCCTCTCAAGTTTCTCCAAAATCTTCCACATGCATGTGCCTTTTCTTGGACTTGAAATTCTTGTTGCTTTACTTCCCATCTTCTTCTCTTCTTTTGAATCAATGCCTTGTATGTATGCAAATGACTTTGATAGTTGTCTTTGTCCATAGTTGCATCAAGCTTTACCAAGGACTTTCGAGCATCTTGACATTCTTTATCAAACCACCTTTTGCGTGATCTATCTTTGTTGATACCATGGAGATGCTTTATGGCAAAGCATTCTTCCGCACAAGAACAAATAGCTTTTTTGAAAGCTTCCCATTTAGTTTCCAATGGTGCATCACATTGAAGCTTTGTCATCCATAATTTTTGCTCAACCATTTCAATGTACATTGGTGCCCGTTTGAAATCCATACATAGTGATAACTTCTCTTTCCTTTGGCTGAGATTATCATGCTTAGTTGCTTCTCCACATGAAAGGTCAATACATAAGGTGCGATGGTCGGATTCCGGGGTCCATTGACCAAACATAAAACTCTTTATGCGATACATGATGGCTTCAGAGAGTAGCATATAGTCAATCACACTATCCCCATTATGTCTTCTACATGTAAATCCATTGGTTCCACTCCACAAAGATACACCATTAGCAATGAGCATACCCGTGCTATTACACATGTGTAAAAGTAACTTTCCATAGTGATCCGGCTCTTTCTCATCCATTGAAGTACGATCATACAAGTGAACTTCCTCCAACTCCCTTGAAATGTATGGCATATCAAATTGTTGAGTATCATGTTGCAATGTTTTTGTGCGAGCATTCATATCCCCAAATACAATAACATCACCTTCACCTTTGAAATAAGCAATGTCCTCTTCCAAATCAGAAAATGGTTGATCTCTATCCATGCAAGCATAAAAGGGAGAATCATGATGAGGAATGTAGCAACCGGCTACAAAAATGGGTGCTCTTTTTGGTGTCATAATTTTCAGCCATACATAACGTTTGTACTTGTCATCTTTCACAATTGATACAAAATCTTCCAATCCTTTCTTAACCATACATGCTAACCCTCCTTGTCCTCTTCGTTGCTTGAGATTCTTTGACCACATCAATGAATGTACATTGTAATCCTCCAAGCCGTCAATCCTTTGTGTATCATGCTCCCAAGTTTCAACAAGAAGTACAACATCGGCTTTGCTTGTTAGTTCATCAATGCCAACCCCCGCATTCCATGGGTATCCATTACAATTCCAAAAGCATATTTTCAATTGTAACTCGGTCTCATAGGTCACGCATCCCTATTTGCTTGAGAGACTTGCCTCCTCCTTGGGCACATTTTCTTCATGAGAGATCTCCTTGTTTTTATTATTCTTTTCCTCATATGCCTTGCGACGCATATTTTGTTGCTTAATAGTGCGATCTTCATATACAAAACATTTTGTATCCCTCAAATAGATCCAACTATTATCAAGGATAATCTTTCGCTTGGTCTCATCCGGCATGGTGCATACAATTGGCCGTTCTCCCGAGCGAGGAGCTCCTTGCTTCCCCACTCTATGTGCTCCATAGACCATAACTCCGGACATGCCAAAGTGGGTTTTGAAGAAATCTTCAATAACAATGGCAAGAGAAGGAGGTGTCTCTAACTTCTCTTCGGGAATTCCATGAATAACAATGTTCTTGGAACGTCGCTCCCGTTCCTTCAACTCCTCCACATCCACATTCTCAACATTCTTTGTTTGAACCATAGCTTGCATGAGTGAGGAATTAGAAACCACATTGCTACCACATACATCAACCCAAGACTTGTTTGTGCATACATTTTTCATGTCGCATACATCCCGGCTCATAGTGTCAAATTTCTCCTCTTTCAATACATGGTCATGCTCTACTTTGCTCATCCGCTCCTTCAAAGCATTCAAGTCCACAAGAGAGCGTTTACATTCCTTGACTTCCTCTTCAAGTTGCATCAAACGTGTTGTTTGCATCTCAAGTGTCCTCTTGAGATTTTCATTCTCAACCACAAGCACCCTTAGTGTGCCATTCTCCATTGCAAGTGCTCGTAAGTCTTCGCCTTGTTTGTTTACGGTCTCTTGCAATGATACCAAGTACGCCATGATCATGGTTTCCGATGTCGTTGGTTGGGTGGTTGTGTTGCTATCTCCACACTTAGGAGATTTTGGATCACTTTCCACAATGGTTGTGGATCTTGTTGAAGAAGAAGAACCCTTGCGAGTCCGGAAGACATTGTATGTAAAATAGGAGATGAGAATCAATTTTGTTGAACCTGTTCACTTCAGAAATGCTGCTACAGAAATGCCTTCCATAACTCTGAAAATTTCTGTCTTTACATCAATGCGTAGAGGACTTTGTGCTCTTCGATTGAGGCTATAGATCACCCAAATCGGAGTTCGGATGAAGAAGTTATGATCAAAAGAGTGGACTGCTATCTCTCTCTCTCTCTCTCTCTCTCTCTCTCTCTCTCTCTCAGTGCAGCCGTTTTTTGACCTAGTAGACGAGAGAGAGAGAGAGAGAGAGAGAGAGAGAGAGAGAGAGAGATAGAGAAAGAGAGTTATATATATATATATATAAATATATATATATATAACTCTCTTTCTCTATCTCTCTCTCTCTCTCTCTCTCTCTCTCTTAGAGATCTCTCTCTCTCTCTCTATCTCTCTCTCTCTCTCTCTCTCTTAGAGATCTCTCTCTCTCTCTTCTCTCTTCTCTCTCTCTCTCTCTATCTCTTAGAGATCTCTCTCTCTCTCTCTTAGAGATCTCTCTCTCTCTCTAAGAGATAGACTTAGAGATCTCTCTCTCTCTCAGAGATCTCTCTCTCTCTCTCTCTCTCTCTAAGAGATAGACTTAGAGATCTCTCTCTCTCTCTCTCTCTCTCTCTCTCTCTCTCTCTCTCTCTCTTAGAGATCTCTCTCTCTCTCTCTAAGAGAGACTTAGAGATCTCTCTCTCTCAGAGATCTCTCTCTCTCTCTCTAAGAGATAGACTTAGAGATCTCTCTCTCTCAGAGATCTCTCTCTCTCTCTCTAAGAGATAGACTCTTCGAGAGATAGACTCTTCTCTCTCTCTCTCTCTCTAAGAGATAGAGAGAGAGCTTAGAGAGAGACTCTTCTCTCTCTCTCTAAGAGATAGAGAGAGAGAGAGAGAGATCTCTAAGTCTATCTCTTAGAGAGAGAGAGAGAGAGAGAAGAGTCTATCTCTCTCGAGGGAAGAGTCTATCTCTTAGAGAGAGAGAGAGAGAGAGAGAGAGAGAAGAGTCTATCTCTCTCGAGAGAAGAGTCTATCTCTTAGAGAGAGAGAGAGAGAGAGAGAGAAGAGTCTATCTCTCTCTCTAAGAGATAGAGAGAGAGCTTAGAGAGAGACTCTTCTCTCTCTCTCTCTAAGAGATAGAGAGAGAGAGAGAGAGATCTCTAAGTCTATCTCTCTTAGAGATCTCTCTCTCTCTCTCTCTAAGATCTCTCTCTCTCTCTCTTAGAGATCTCTAAGAGAGAGAGAGAGAGATCTTAGAGAGAGAGAGAGAGATCTTAGAGAGAGAGAGAGAGAGATCTCTAAGAGAGATAGACTTAGAGATCTCTCTCTCTCTCTCTCTAAGAGATAGAGAGAGAGAGAAGAGAGAGAGAGAGATCTCTAAGAGAGAGAGAGAGAGATAGAGAGAGAGAGAGATCTCTAAGAGAGAGAGAGAGAGATAGAGAGAGATAGGAAATAGAGAGAGAGAGAGATAGGAAATAGAGAGATAGAGAAAGAGAGTTATATATATATATATATATATATAAAACTCTCTTTCTCTATCTCTCTATTTCCTATCTCTCTCTCTCTCTACTTACCTCTCTCTCTCTCTCTCTCTCTCTCTCTTAGAGATCTCTCTCTCTCTCTATCTCTCTCTCTCTCTCTTAGAGATCTCTCTCTCTCTCTTCTGGAGGTTCTCGCTTCAGCCATTACACCACACACGTTGCCCCAAACTACAAATCTCTCTTCTTCTCGGAACGAGGTAACCGAACCCATTCCTACATCCTTGAGCCCATCCCGTTGAGTGCGATCCGCACCATTGCCTCCATTCGTCTTAGCTCCCATTCTCTACGCTGCGAGACAGGACGTTGGGGCACTGGCGAGGAGTGTCATCGACTTTGCACCTTATGCCCTCGTCAAGTGCGAGAGAGTGAGTACCACACACTACTTGAGTGCTCAGCTTTTGACCACATTAGGTCCTCTTTTCCCCATATATTCAGCCATGAGCTCTCCCTACATACCTTCCTCTCCCAACCACGATGTGGACTCTCTATTGCGACGCTCATTTCAGCCATTTTTGAGCATCGAGAGTCACTTATGAACTCCACTCACACCACGTGACATGTTCATTTGGTCCCATAGGTCATATTTGACCTCCCAGGACGATAATAGAACTATCTATCTATCTATCTATCTATCTCTCTCTCTACTTCCCTATCTCTCTACAGATCGAACGAGCGACTGAGCTAGGGAGATCTAGACGTCCACGACTGCGGAGGACTACACAACATCGACAGAGGCTGCATCAGAGGATCTAGCTAGGTCACTTTGGCTCGACATGCATAACGCCCGGTCAGACTACTGACCATGGAGGAGATTGATGAGATCCGCCAGCGGCAGCTGCTAGATCTCCTATGATCTACCTATCCCAGCTAGCTGGTTTAGCTGTTTAGTCCATACCCAGCAGCTTAGGATTCCATAATATTTTATTCTGTCATCTTCTTACTCTGACTTTGTATCAGATCCATCACATTGTAACTTTCTTGTCTCATGTCTCATAGGTCACTTTGGCCTTTCGAAGACGTTAATATAACATTTCATTTCTTTTCTTTAATTTTAATTTCCTAAGCATACATTAATTCTCTCTCTCTCTCTCTCTCTCTCTCTCTCTCTCCTACACACACACACACGCCTCTCTCTCTCTCTTTCCTCCACACACACACCTCTCTCTCTCTCTCTCTCTCTCTCTCTCTCTCTCTCTCTCTCTCTCTCTCTCTATTTCCTACACACACACACACACCTCTCTCTCTCTCTCTCTCTCTTTCCTACACACACACACACACCACTCTCTCTCTCTCTCTCTCTCTCTCTCTCTCTCTCTCTCTCTCTCTCTCTCCTACACACACACACACACATGATGTAGAGAGAGAGAGAGGGGTTGGGGGGGGGCATAATACCTGCGCAACAGGTGGAGGCCAAGATTTGAGCAGAGCGCAGGCGAAAATGGCCCCTGCTGCTCGCGGGTTTCGCTTTTTTCTCCCAATTTTTTTTGCATCGCTATACGCGTCGATATACGCGTGGGAAATAAAGCCTTTCCACGTGTATATCGACGCACATTGCGACGTGTATATCGATGCGTATATCGACGCTCGCTAATTTCATCGATATACGCGCGTCGATATCTCCATGTAGTGTTGTAGTGAGTGCTTCTGAGTTTTCATCAATGATAACCTTTCAAGGCTCACAAAGAAGAAATGGAAGGCTGGTCTGCAAGTTTTTCAAACCACAAACCACAAGGCGTAACCTTGTATTTTAAATGGTGTGGTGATCACTCATAGCATAAGCAAGTACAACTTCAAGTCTTAAGTGAAGGCTATAAGCTTTCAAGTATTCAATTACTTGACACAATTGTGTACTATCATCAATGGAAAATATCCACAGCTTCACAATTAGAAAAGGTGACTCCGTGTGATTCTCAATCGGCATCCTGGTGAGCTCCAATTCACTTTCCATTTTTCAAATGATGCATCAAAGATCCCAGAAGGTACAAACGGCAGCGCTGGCTTTCGTTGGCATCTTTGCATAAGAGCCCTCCTCGCCATAGCTCACCATAGCAATGCTCAATCGAGCTCTTGGTGGTCTCCCACACACAAGTTGCATGCAAAATGCTTCAACACAGTCTCCTAAGCCCGTAAACAACACCACTCTGCTCTCATGATAACTCATCCTATGAGTGCAGTCAATGTGAGGAGGGTAACCCTACGAATCAGTAATCCATGGCATGGAGTTCCCGAACACACCCTCCACTCAGCATCTTCATGCTCATAGCTCTCGCCTACAAGGAACGGCCCTCGTCGATTCCTACAATAACGCCTTACAGTAGCCTTCATATTTTCATTTAAAAAGTTTTGTAAAGTTACCTAAAGGGCTAGTCGATCCCATAGCACCGTTGCCTTGCTTCAAAGAGTGTTGTTCCCATAGACAATCAAACTAAGCATTGCCTTACCTCATACTACCTTGCTTCAAAAATATTTGTCTCATAGCAATCCAAAGCCTTGCCTCATATTCTTCCTTAAAATAACACGTTTTTAGGAGGAGTTACTCAACTCCACACAAAAAAAATCAAAAGGTTTATCTACCCTTGTAAAAGAGAATAGACACTACCCTTGAATAAAGTCAAGAAGTAAGACCTTCTCTAGCAATGAGTAAAAGCTCATCAATGGTTAGCACAATCACATACAAAATGTAACTTTTAATGGCCTAAAATCTTATGTGTAGCGGAAGTTAGCATGAACATAGTGAGCATTTCATTAGAGTTGATTCCTAATGAGAATTACAAGAGTGCTTGGGTGGAGAGAGCAACAAAAAGCACAACACCTAGTTAGATAGCATCGACAATACTTTCAAAAGAGAGAGCAATTAAACTATTGACAACAATTGAGGACCGGATTTGCATGGAGCCGGTCCCCCCTCCAAAAGGCTTTGTATTATGGTTTCTCCCATCAAGAGAGACATTGTACAATACAATTCTTTGTGTTCCTTCAAGACTAGCTAGTGTAATGAAGATGGAAGCTTCATACACCAAGCAAAACACTTAATCAAACACAACTTGATTTATCCCCGTTCTCAGACCCAAGACCTCACACACCTTCGAAGATGGTGAGAGCTAGCAGGGTATGAGAGTAGATTGAGAGGAAAAAGAAGTATCTTACGAGAAAGAAGTACATCTCCTCACATAATCACTCATATTAGCATAGCTTAGCTTAGTAATTAGCTTGGTAGAGAAGATGAGCATGCATTGAAGCTTGGCTCTTGGTTGGATTTGCATCCACATGCCAAGAGAGTGTTGATGTAGGCTTCTATCTCACAAGCTTGGAGTAGGTGATGAGCTCTCCATTAAAGCTTGGGAGGAGATAGAGTATTTTCCCTTCACACATGGTCAAGTGTGTGAATGTGAGAGTGAATGCCAAGCAAAAATCAGCCCCCCCTCTCTCTTGGGCGAGCCCTAGCTGCTAAGTTAGGCTGGCTTTTGCCTCATTGGACCTCCCCAGGTCAAGCCAATAGGGATTAAGCAGCATAAGTGATAGCCTTCTGACATGTGTCCCCCTTTCCCCTTTTGTGAGAGCTTTAGATAATTAAATAATTAAACTAAACTCTCATTTGGACCCCTTTGCCTCCTGGCCAATAGGAATCAGGCAAGCCATGGGGCTCCTGAATGCTCATTGGACCCCTTGGGAGACTGCCCAATAGTCTTCTAGGACACTTAATTCTTATTGGTTTCTTTTATTAAATGTTTTTAAATTAATTAAACTAGATTTACTCTAGCCTAATTCTCATTGGTCCACTTCAAGGGTCTTCCAATAGGAATTGGGCATACCTTGTGGGCATCTGGCCTAGGGAGCTGACATGTGTCCCTCATTCCCTTTGTGTAAAGGGAGCCTGTGTGTGTGTGTGTGGTTTTCTCTCTCATCCCCTAGCTTTGGGGCTCGCCCCCTCCCTTGTAGGGATGCAGAAAGACTTTTTGGGCACACACACTAAGCATCCAATTTTCCCTAAGGTTGACCTTTGGACACAACCTTTGAATTTTGGAACCTTAGCATTTTGGAAGTCTTAATGGGCTGAACCTTAGGGTCTTTTTAGCCCGTTGTTTCACATGGCTCTTTTGCAGATGGCCCCCCCTTTGGATCCCTATTTTCCCTCCTTTGGATCCCTACTGTGGCCGGTCTGCTAACTTAACCAATATTCTAGCTTTTTCTCCCTTGGACACTTCCCCACATTAAATGATCAGTTTAATATGAGAAAATCATTTAGGGGAATTAGATATTGATTATTATGACATTACCTCTCTCTTGAAATCATAGTCGTCCTCGACTATGGTGTAGAGAAGATAAAGCATATGCATGAGTCCTTTTCTTAGCGGGTAGAGGATCCCTATGTTACCCTACGACATCATTCCATAATGGATGACTAGTCCATTTGGCGCTTGAGAGCCTGAGGCTGCCGCAAGCATGTCTGCACATTAGTCCTATCAATCTTCCATAGTAGAGTGACAAGCTCTACTTGGTGTTCGGGAGACGTCGTCTCCGCAAACTTGATCTAAGCATGCATACTACTTCATTTTTGTGCACAAATAAAGAAAAAGAGAGTCTTATAAGACAAAAAAATTTGTTCATTTTTAACATTTTGTACATTTGCTTACTCTTGGGAAGCATTGTAAGCATTGACAAGGTTTAGGTTATCCTTTAATTGTATGCCTTGCATCCATCTAGCATCTTCAAAAGGATAATTCTTAAACTTAATAAGATATCGTCGGATAGTCTTACCGCCTCTTAATACCTTGTCTTCATGTCGGAGAATGGACTCGGGCTGCAGCACCTCCTCGTGGTCCTCGATCTCCGGTGGGTCTTCAATAGTTGGTTCTTGAGGTGGCTCTCCTTTGTAAGGCTTTAAGAGGCTCACATGAAAAGCATTGTGTATGAGCCAATGATTGGGCAACTTAAGTTGATAGGCCATCTCTTTGATTGGCCTAAGAATCTGGAAGGGACCATAGTACCTTTTTGCTAGTTTAGCATAGTACTTTTGGTGGCCCGTAGGATTCTTGCCCGTCGTGTGCCTTAATCGAGCCTTGGGAAACTTTAACAAGACCCAATCGTTTTCTTTAAAGGCTTGGGCTCTTCTGTGCTTGTCAGCAGCAGCCTTTTGCCTTTGCTGTGAGATAGAGATAGCATCCTTAATCTTTTGGAAAGATTCTTGTAGGTCTCGGCTATACTCATCTGCAGCGAAGATCTTCCCATGTACCTTAAGTAGCAAGGGACTTTTTGATCTTCCCTCAATTACCTCGAAAGGTGCTTTTCCTGTAGAAGTATGTACAGTGTTATTGTAAGCATACTCTACTAAGGGTAAGTACTTCTCCAATTGGGATCTTTGATCTACTTCCGTTACATAGGCTTTTAGTAGATCGAGAATAGTTAGGTTAGCTATTTCACTTTGGCCATCAGTTTGTGGATGATAGGCCGAAGAGAAGTTTAGCCTTGTTCCTAAATTCTCAAAGAGACCCTTCCAGAAATTACTGGTCATTCTAGGATCTCTATCCGACACTATGGACATTGGCAAGCCATGGTACTTGAAAATTTGCGAAATGAAGAGGGTTGCCATTTGATGGGCTTTGATAGTCTTTTTGACAGGTATAAAATGAGCTTGTTTACTGAACCTGTCTACTATCGTCCATATTCCCGTATTCCCATGGATAGACTTAGGCAATCCAAAGATAAAATCCATGGATATGCTCTCCCATGGTGAATTAGGGATTGGCAAGGGTTGAAGCAATCCAAGTTGCTTCCCTCTATCAAATTTTGTCTTTTGACATACCACACATTTGGAAACATACTCATGTATGTTCACTTTCATGGTAGGCCAATAGAAATATGTTTCAATTCCCTTTAGGGTAGACTGAATCCCTCTATGCCCCGCATATGGGGGAGCATGAGATTCATACATTACTTTCTCACGTAGTGAGTTAGTAACGCATAGTCTATTGCCATAGAGAAGATAGCCATCTTGTAAAGTAAATGGTTCTTCTTTCTTCCCTAAGGCAAGGGCTGAAATCACATCTCTAAAATCGGGATCAATAGCATACTCATCTATCATTAAAGATAGATCATTGTGAGTTGCTATGGAAACCGCATTCACTCTCGGTCGTCTTGAGAGTGCATCGGCTACTTGATTATGCTTGCCAGCAATGTGAGCAATATGAAAATGAAATTGCGAAAGGAAATTTGCCCACCTCATTTGTTTGTCGGAGAGCTTGGTCTGCGTCATGAAGTACTTAAGACTTTGGTGATCCGTTCGCAGAATGAAAGGAGTCCCCAATAAATAGTGCTTCCATGAGTCTAAGGCATGTAGAACTGCAAGGAGTTCTTTTTCGTATATGCCTAGAGCTTGCTCAACAGGGTCGAGCCTTCGACTCTCATAGCCTATGGCGTGCCCTTCTTGGAGCAAAACAGCCCCAAGGCAATCACCACAAGCATCACATTGGACCTCAAATGGTTTTGAGAGATCCGGTAGTGTAAGCACAGGTTGAGAGATAAGCTTTTCTTTAAGCTTTTCGAAAGCATTGTTCTCCTTAGCAGACCACGTATACCTAACATTTTTCTTTGTTAGGTCATGTAATGGTCCCGCAATTTGTGAGAACTTTTCTATGAAGCGTCTATAGTATGCACACATACCTATAAAGCTTCTTAGTTCATGAAGATTCCTTGGTTTAGGCCATCCTTTTATTACCTCTAACTTGGATGGATCCATTTGGATTCCATCTTGAGAGATAATGTGACCTAAATATTGAATCTCTTGCAAGAAAAATTCACTTTTCTTTCGATTAACATAAAGTTTATTCTCTCTTAAAACTTGAAATATTACCTGGAGGTGTTGCTTATGTTCCTCTAATGAATTAGAGTAGATGATAATATCATCAAAGAACACTCCAGTGAAGGTTCGATGAGGTCTAAACAGCTTCTCCATCAAGCGGTTAAATGTGGCTGGTGCATTAGTCAAGCCAAAAGGCATGACAATGTATTCGTAAAGACCAAATGTAGTACGAAATGCGGTCTTTACAATGTCTTGATCAACTATCCTTATTTGATGATAGCCACTTTTTAGGTCAATCCTACTGAAGTAGGTCGATCCTTGTAGCTTATCAAATAGGTCTTCTACCCGTGGAACGGGAAACCTATTCTTGATAGTGATCCTATTTAGTGCTCTATAGTCGACACACATACGATATGTGCCGTCTTTCTTTTGCACTAATAGCACAGGTGAGCAAAATGGAGATGAGCTAGGCCTAACCATGCCCTTCTCAATTAACTCATGCACTTGCCGCATAATCTCCTCTTGTTGAGCTTGAGAAACTCTATAAGGAGGTTTGTTAGGCGGTGAACTTCCTGGAAGAAGTTCAATTGCATGGTCGTCATTACCTCGTTTAGGAGGTAGCTCACAAGGGATGTCGTCAATAAAGACATCTGGAAACCCCTTGAGAAAATTGGATAACTCTAATTCCTTTTGGTTGCTTTTATTTTCTTTTGCTAAAGCATTAGGTTCATTTTGAGAATCTTTAACAAAAATCATGTACACGGAAATAGAGCTCTTTATTGACTTGTTGAAAGCTGGTGTATGTACAATGGGGATGGTGTTACCCATCTCCCTAGCATCTATATACATGTCCTTTTCCCTGAACTTAAAGGAGATTCTCCTTTCAGGAAATTTAACATAGGCAGCCAGACGGTCAAACCATGGTGCCCCTAGGATTACATCCTCATGCTTGAGAGGAGAGATAAAGAAATCCTCTTTGTCCACATAGCCTTGGACATGAAGCCTCAATTTCCCGATTAAGGGAGTGACTGAAGCTTCTTGCCCCTTGAAGGCACTGTCTGCGGGTAGGATATCTCCCATCTCGTAGGATTGTATGCCTAGCTTGGTGGCTAACTCCATAGATATGAAATTGTGAGTAGAACCAGGGTCAAAGAGAATAAAAGCATCATGTTCTCTTACCTTTCCCCAAGCATGGCATAGAGGAGATCCTTTGTGGTGAGTTTGGTGAATCTCCTCCTCTTGGATTTCAACCAAAGAAGCTCTAGGAGGATCTTGGCGGTTGTTCTTTTGGGGACAAGCGCGGTACGCATGCCCTTGTTCGCCGCACTTGAAACACCGGTTATCTTTACGATAACGCTCAAGCTCTTCAGGAGAGAGTTTATTCTTTCCTTTGTAAACTCCCTTCTCTTTAGCTTTGTTGGAATTGCCCTTAGGAGACTTTTGGACATTGTCCTTCCCCTTAGGCTCATTGGAACCTTTGTTTTCCGGGGGCTTATTATTTCTTTTACCCCCCGTTTGGAAATTGATTCGCGAGGCCACCATAGTATGGTGTATTACCGCCGATATGGTACGTGGCCTTTGGGAGTTGACATACTCCGCCATTTCTTCGGTTAAGCCCGCACAAAATTGTTGCTTTTGCTCTCCAAAATCCAACTTTTTGAAGACAGTGGCTTTGAGTTGTAGGTCCCAAAACTTGTCTACATATTTGTGGATGGATTCATTGGGAGAGAGCTTTAAGCTTCGCCATTCGGTGAGTACTTTGTCTTTGGCATCGGTGGCCAAAAACTGCTTCATAATGGAAGCTCTTAAAGCCTTCCATGTTCGTGGAGCTTCACCGTTGGCTCGTAGGCTAGACCACCATTGTCTGGCGGACTTTTGAAAGTGCATAGCTACATGGCGTAGCTTTGAGGACTCCGTGAAGCCCTCATCTCCAAACGCCGCATCGAATTGCTGGATAAAGGCCAAAACTTTGTCTGTAGCACCGAAGGTGCCATCATAGGTAAGGAAAGAGATGCTCTTCCCTCCCTCTTTGAATTTCTTCAGCTTGGACGACCTCTTCCATGCGGCATAGGATTTCCTATGGCCTCTTCTTTTTGATGGTTCAAAAGTTCCACCATCACTTTCTTCAGAAGATGAAGAATTTGAAGAAGGTGGAGAAGAGGGTGACCTCTTTCTTGCCTTTTTCTTGTCTTGATCTTTGTCGTCTTCACCATAGCTTTCATAAGAGGAAGAGGATAAAGAAGATGGAGAAGAGGGTGTCCTCTTTCTTGCCTTTTTCTTCTCTTGCTTTTTATCATCCCTCTTTGAATTATGGCGTGGAGAAGAGTGTGATGGTCTTCTCCGCTTTGGTGGTGATGGAGAGCGTTTAGCCCGCCGTCTTCGTGGAGCCATCTCCGCCGAGGTGGCGGGAGACTCGCTTCTTTCTCGTTCCCTCGGTGGAGGCTCTTGAGTTCTCCTTTGGGAAGGAGATGCATCATCAAGAAGTAAGTTCTTGAGCCCTTCATATGGATTCTCTTCTTCTTCCCGAATCGGAGAGAGACCTCTTTTGCTAGTCTCACAAGGAGGCTTCCTAGGTGTTCTCTCGTCATGGTGATGAGCTTGGAGAATCCCGTGAGCACGGAGCTACCGTTGCACTTCACTTTGGAGAGATGGATTGCCCATGGCTTGTTGAAGCCTAGAAACAAGATAATTAACAAGCATTGAAGCATCATTAGTAGCTTGCTCATGAGCAAAATCAAAGTTATCAACATTAATTTCACTCTCTTTAATATTGTCAGCCATTCTAACAACTTTTAGGTGTAAACTTTTTAGGTGTACTTTGGCACTTCAAGCCCTAGTTGCTACTCCTCTTTACCCCTTTAGAAAAAGCACTCAAGCTACTGTACCCGCGGCTCGAATACCATTAATTGCAAGGAATAGAAGAGAGGGTCTTTCGACACCAAAACAGCACCGGCTCCTGTCAAGCTTCTAATAGCTCAATAGTGGTTAAGCCGTAGGCAAGCCCCATAGGACTCCACTATTAAGACCATAGCTCTCGACGGTGATGCCCCGTTAACTGCACAAAGGCAGGCGCACTGCAAGGCTGAAAAATCCCTATTCTACTTACTCACAGGCAATTAATAATACCAACCATTTGTAGCTAGCTTGAGGACCTCCCTTCTTGAGCAAGAAAAGAGAAACCTTGAGCTCTGATACCAATGTAACTTTTAATGGCCTAAAATCTTATGTGTAGCGGAAGTTAGCATGAACATAGTGAGCATTTCATTAGAGTTGATTCCTAATGAGAATTACAAGAGTGCTTGGGTGGAGAGAGCAACAAAAAGCACAACACCTAGTTAGATAGCATCGACAATACTTTCAAAAGAGAGAGCAATTAAACTATTGACAACAATTGAGGACCGGATTTGCATGGAGCCGGTCCCCCCTCCAAAAGGCTTTGTATTATGGTTTCTCCCATCAAGAGAGACATTGTACAATACAATTCTTTGTGTTCCTTCAAGACTAGCTAGTGTAATGAAGATGGAAGCTTCATACACCAAGCAAAACACTTAATCAAACACAACTTGATTTATCCCCGTTCTCAGACCCAAGACCTCACACACCTTCGAAGATGGTGAGAGCTAGCAGGTATGAGAGTAGATTGAGAGGAAAAAGAAGTATCTTACGAGAAAGAAGTACATCTCCTCACATAATCACTCATATTAGCATAGCTTAGCTTAGTAATTAGCTTGGTAGAGAAGATGAGCATGCATTGAAGCTTGGCTCTTGGTTGGATTTGCATCCACATGCCAAGAGAGTGTTGATGTAGGCTTCTATCTCACAAGCTTGGAGTAGGTGATGAGCTCTCCATTAAAGCTTGGGAGGAGATAGAGTATTTTCCCTTCACACATGGTCAAGTGTGTGAATGTGAGAGTGAATGCCAAGCAAAAATCAGCCCCCCCTCTCTCTTGGGCGAGCCCTAGCTGCTAAGTTAGGCTGGCTTTTGCCTCATTGGACCTCCCCAGGTCAAGCCAATAGGGATTAAGCAGCATAAGTGATAGCCTTCTGACATGTGTCCCCCTTTCCCCTTTTGTGAGAGCTTTAGATAATTAAATAATTAAACTAAACTCTCATTTGGACCCCTTTGCCTCCTGGCCAATAGGAATCAGGCAAGCCATGGGGCTCCTGAATGCTCATTGGACCCCTTGGGAGACTGCCCAATAGTCTTCTAGGACACTTAATTCTTATTGGTTTCTTTTATTAAATGTTTTTAAATTAATTAAACTAGATTTACTCTAGCCTAATTCTCATTGGTCCACTTCAAGGGTCTTCCAATAGGAATTGGGCATACCTTGTGGGCATCTGGCCTAGGGAGCTGACATGTGTCCCTCATTCCCTTTGTGTAAAGGGAGCCTGTGTGTGTGTGTGTGGTTTTCTCTCTCATCCCCTAGCTTTGGGGCTCGCCCCCTCCCTTGTAGGGATGCAGAAAGACTTTTTGGGCACACACACTAAGCATCCAATTTTCCCTAAGGTTGACCTTTGGACACAACCTTTGAATTTTGGAACCTTAGCATTTTGGAAGTCTTAATGGGCTGAACCTTAGGGTCTTTTTAGCCCGTTGTTTCACATGGCTCTTTTGCAGATGGCCCCCCCTTTGGATCCCTATTTTCCCTCCTTTGGATCCCTACTGTGGCCGGTCTGCTAACTTAACCAATATTCTAGCTTTTTCTCCCTTGACACTTCCCCACATTAAATGATCAGTTTAATATGAGAAAATCATTTAGGGGAATTAGATATTGATTATTATGACACAAAACCAAAACACCAGTAAACCGTGAAGAAGAAGTAACTTCCAAAGCTACACGTATACATGGTCCTAGAATTTACAGGACAGTTAGAAAGAAATTATGCCCATGCTGCAAAACTTGGTATGTTGAACCACAACAACCTAAATGAATTTGTGTTCAAGAAGTATTTGCCAATTAAATAAATCATTCTCTTTGTACGGAATTTCAAACACTGGTAGAGTAGTACTCTACTAAGACCACTCCTAATATGGAAGCCAGACAGATTCAACGGCACAAACTTCTTTACATGGCAAACAAGAATAAAATTCAGACTTATGAAAAAAGGATTATGGGATATTGTAGGAAGAGAACTTCAGGAACTTCAACTAGAGAAACTTCCTCAACATTTGAGCAACGAAATCTAAAAGCTCTAGGCATTATAGAGGAAGGGTTACAAGATGTCTTTATACATCCCATTGGTTCTTGCACTACTGCACGAGAAGCTTGGGTTTTACTTGAGAAAGTATTTGGTACTACTTCCAAGACATCTAAAATCATGCTCTTTATAGATTTTTTCTCACTTACAAAAGTTGCCGACACTACTATGTCAGCACACTTAAGAAAATTCAAGAGTTTACAGTCACATTTAGCAGGAATCAACAAAGATGTGGAAGAAGATATCAAAATAGTTGTCCTCATCAAAAGTATATCAACTCTTGATGAGTATTCTAGCCTTGTTAACAAATCTCCGTACACCCATCTTAGCTGAGGTGGAGGCATCTCTCTTGGAAGAAGAAAGAAGAATCAATAAGAAACATGAACATTTTGAAATACAAGGAGCATACCTTACTCAAAGTAAGGAGGGCAACAAAAGTCAATGACCACTCTACAAAAGAAGTGGCTCAAAGGAACCTCAAAGGAACACATCATTCAAAGACTCCAAGAAAGGCATTGTATGCACATTTTGTGGTGGCAAAGGAAATCACATGGAGGAATCGTGTTTCCTTGAACAACGGATAAAAGCAATGTACATCGCAGAGTCATATTCAAAAGATACAAATGAAGAAAAGACTTCCTTAGATGAGGAAAACCTTGTACATGTAGAAGAAGAATGGGCCTGCTAAAAGTCTATACAAGCTAGGCAAAAATCTTTTTGTATCTCAAAACACCTTCTTTTAGTCTACCTAGTATCTCCCTAAGTTGGATGAACTCTCATGTTGTATACACCTAAGGGAACCACAAAATTATAAGTATGTTGTATCCTTAGAGTGAACCTTGATTAGGTGTATCACAAGGCTTTTTTGTTGTGCTACTTCATCAACTTGAAGGAGGGTTTATTGGACATCAAGCCGAATGACCTAGCCTAGGAGTACCTTAGTCCTAGTTTAATATTTGCATTATAAGAATTCAATAAGGTCAAAGGGTTTTTTACTCTTTGGGATCTTTTACCTTTAGCAACCTCAATTCTCTCCCTAAATCACTCCAAGATTAGCCATAGTCTTCCAGCTTTCCTCTTCCTTATTGGACCCTTTTTTATATCATTACAATCACTCCCTAGATATAGGATTTAATCCTCTTTTGATCTCCCTATATATAAGAACAACCCATTTGTATCTGTGTGCGTTCTTTACTAGTTTTAATATATTGCAAAGTAGTTCTCATGCTTTGAATCATTCTCTATCAATGCTATTAATCTAATATCCTCCACATGTACAAGGGACACACATTAGTCACCAGGCATGCTAGCCTAGTTTTAGGAAACCTTTGACTTTCTATATTCCATCATGTTCTTGATCCCTAGAATGGTTGCTCATTCAATGCAATCAAGGATCTAGCTACATACATAGTGGGAAGGTCTTAGGAATTTGGATAATTTAATTTGAGTAAATGCAAGCAATGTCTTTGGACCATTTCCACTCCATAATTCAAGCACATCCTAGAACCAAAATTCTTTGGTAGGCCTTATGACCATGCTCACTTTACGGATTCAAGTGTGGTCATATAACAAAACATCCTAAAAAAATTTGCGACCAATTACCTTTGCATGCCTTAAGACAAAGCATTATATTGTCTTGTCAAGACCAAACATAGATTATACATTAAATACCCCTAAGGCAAATAATTGTTTTTAAAGGAAATTCTCACCTTTATGTTTTTAAATACAATATTGACACCCAACATTTGTAGTCGTCATTCTAGTTGGAAGAAATTATTGGAGTATATAAAATATAAAGTTTAATAATTTAAGCGCCCATTAGACGAGTCTTACCAAGCATCGAGCAAACTTTACAGAGCGAGCACAAAAATCGAGCAAAATCCAGGCAAAAAAGGGGAGAGAGAGAGAGAACATAGGAGAGGGAATTATTTGTTGCCATGTCCAAGTTTTCTTTGTGATGTTTTCTTGAACACTAACTAACATCATTTCTTAACAACAAAGTAATTCTCACATTTGGTTTCATCAAGTACAAAACATGATACTTTACCATGAATGACACTGGTCATTGATTAAAGCATGTCTTTTACATGAAAGAGAGAGAGAGAGAGAGAGAGAGAGAGAGATCAGAGAGAGGGAGAGAGGAAATTAATTGTGGACATATCCAAGTCAAGAGTAACACTGTAGTGAACACTAACTATCATCATTTCTTAACAAAAAATTAATTCTCACATTTGGTTTGATCAAGTACAAAACATGATATTGTAACACAAATCACACTCGCCATTCATAAAGACATGTCTTTAACATGGTTTATCGTAGTTCTGAACATTGTGCTGTGAATCTTGTACCATCCTTTTTGCCTCCACCTCAATGTACATTGGTAATGTACTTAATGAAGCAAAAAATAATACATTGAAGTAAATCGACCGACCTCAAATAGTGCAAACAAAGTTTACCAAAATCATTGAAAATCACAACAATTGTCTACACAAAATAATCAATTTCCTACACTTAACTCTCCCACATTGATGCAATACTGATTGAGGCAATGTCCCATGTGACGCTAATTGTGCTTTTTGCAAGCTCAACAATTTGCATGTTTTCCACCATTCCTCTTGTGCCGATCCGGTACTAAGACATAGGGCCAAGTCCCACTTGATGCTTAGTTTTCTTCTTTGCTCCAGAGGTACTGCTAAGTTTGTTTGTCCAATTGATTACTTCATCAATGAAGACACTTTGGCTAATCTATACACTTCTATTCTAAATTTTAATTTTGGGTATGTGTTGTGTCCATGTTTCCTAATACAAAACTAGGAGTGCACATGAAGGTTACATTTCCTTAGCCTTTCAATGCTTTCACTAATTTGTTTAATACACACTATTAATTTTGATAAGCCTAAGAGAGAAGTTTTTCTACCCTTTACTCTCCCACGCCGGTGAGGTACTGGTTAGGGGCAGTTCTGAGCATTATAGGAGCACACACACTAGAGTTCTGCTTTGCAACACTATCACTAGCCCTAAATGTCTCACACCAACATGGTATGGACTAGGGACAGGTAAATTATGCAAAAAGCATTTACGACAATGTTCCATCCTGAAAACGGATCCTTACTCTCAAAAATTTATGGTACTTGAAATGTAAACAAGGCCACAAGTGTAGTAAAGGTCGAGCAGTTCAAGAGGTTGTTATAATAGAACGGGACATGATACTTACCTATCTCCCGCTGACGTGGTATGGATAGAGCCATGTCCCAAAACAATCAGATAAATCTTGTGTTTGTTGTACAATTCTGTAGATAACAAGTTTGCACGTAACTCTCCCACGTCAACGCGGTGCTGATTGAGGAAATGTCCCAGGTGACACGGTATTGCGTAGGGCCAAGTCCTAGTGGCCGCTGCTATGTCCACCTCTATATCTTGCTTTTCATAGTTTTTCCCCACATTGTGTGGTCCTTTTCTCAAGGCACGGTTGGCTTTTGCTTTATTTACTATTTTTTATTTGGCATGAATGTGATAATCGTAGCCACAAAATGGGTCAATTTTCTCATTAGATAACATTTCAAATCTATGATGATTTGCTGTAATACATTCCGCACCGACGTGGTATGTTGAAGGACCAAGAACGAATAAATGGATTTATGGTCTTTTGGACAATTTTTTATGAGATCGCCGGTGCGGGATGTTGAAGGGCCAAGAACAAAATTGCAGCAGTTTTTGCTTAATTACCGTTTGGTTAGTTGCATTGTACCTGATACTAGGTTTTCCAGATTTATTAGGATACTCGATATGCAGGAGAGGCTCCAATTGCATGCTTGCATAGCCCAACGCTGAGTAGAACTTGCTGAGAAGTTTCAATTGCAACGGCTATGGCGGCGAGAGCTACGTGAAGCAAACCTCCTATAACTCCTATTCTCCATGCCAGCAGCAGCTGGTTTAGTGCGTTGCTAGTAGACGTAGGCCACCCTCATGATGTGTAGGTAGCAGCAACAGCTACAAGCATCGCGCGAGCCAGGGGACTGACCGTGACAAGAAGCTGCAAATAGAAGAAGAGGAAGGTGGGTACTAGAAGCATGCAAAGCTAATTCTTGTGAGAATGTGAGTGGGTGGCGTGGTTACATTATCTCTGAGTCTATACGAGGGTGATGGTGATACTCACAGTCATTCTCTCTCTCTCTCTCTCTCTCTCTCTCTCTCTCTCTCTCTCTCTCTCTCTCTCGTCTGTAACTATCGCTGCCCCTCCCTGGCCATACCGCCTCACGCTCCCCCACTCCCCGCGCCCGTCGCTAGTGTGGGTGCACACGTACATCTAGTGACTCCCTTGCGGATGGCAATCCAGCATGAGGAAGATGAACGATAGAGCCAACCCCCTAGAGGATGCCATTCAAAAATGCAAAGAGGAAACAACAAAGATCATTACCAAGATGAACCGCAATCTCTGAGGCAAAATAAACATGCTCGAAGGACGCGTGCTGATCCAAAAGAGCAAGATAAACACGTTGGAAGACCGAGTGACGACCCAAGAGGAAGAGATCGCATCACTCAAGAAAGATCACCGAAGCACGATCAAGAAACACACTGGAAGAGGGCAAACTGCAACCCTCCGTAATCGAAGAAATCAACACGATCAAGGAGCAAGTACGGGCTATCAAAGAGGGAGAAGAGCAGCAAAAAGAAATGACGACTTCTTGGGTGGATGTTCTTACCAAAACTCAACAGAAGGCGGACGAAGCTGAGAAATGGATCAAGGTGGCCAAGAAAGGAAAAGGCAAGGAGATAACGCCCACGTCCACACTCAACAACATCATTAATCAGACACTAGAGGAGGAGCAGAGGAGAAGGGTGTGCGCTTTACATGTGAGAATTTGCGGTCTTAAAGACAAAGGCAATGTGGACGAAGAAGTAAAAGAACTCACAGCCTTGATGGGGATTCATGAGCCGACACACACAAGGGCATGGAGAGTGGGCAACATAAAGAAAAATGGAAGCAGAGGAGAAACCTCAAAAGAAAGAGCACTCATCCTCCGTTTTCCCTACATGGAAGCGAAGAAGTCCTTCTTGAAGAAAAGACCAACTCTTAAAGAGACTCGCATCTTTCTCGGGAATGATCTCACCCTCTCGCAGATCGCTCATATGCAGGAAGTAATGCCGGAGATTAGAGCGGCAAGGGGAAAAGGCAAAATCGCTTTTTACCGAGATGGAAAAGTGGTAATACTAGAGCGACGCTCCACATGACAGTGCGAGACTTATGGGACCACACTCAAAGTAGCTGCCTGGAACTGCAATGGACCTATGCGTCTTGATGTGGGAGCTTTTGAGGATAGCTTTACTGGAAGAGACATCATCCTTTACTCTAAGACACACTAGGCCCCTAGGCAATCCATGCCTCACATCATTGGATACAGGTGGGAGACAGCCTACAGACAGGAGACACGCTCAGAGCACAGAGGGCGGGGCTCGTGGGGAGTGGCAGTGTTATTTAGAGAGGATCTTCAGCCACTGATACATACACCCCGTAGGGATGAGCACGCTAGGTACATGTGGGTGAGACTGAAAACAGAGACAGGTAGATACCTCTATCTAGCTATTTGCTACTTTCCCCCGAGCACATCAGTTTATGCATCACCCAGAGGACAGTCCCCTTTCTCTATTTTGGATGATGACATATGAAAGTTCTCTAGGGATGGTGACATTATCATCCTAGGGGACTTCAATGTTAGGACTGCCCATCACTAGGCAGTGTTTTATGATACTTCAGAGGAGATGCTAAGAGAGCTAGATGTTGCAGAGACGGGCCTTTCCAGACTATCACACGATGTGGAATATACTGAGTATGGGCGACACCTGATAGACATGGGCACTACACATGGATTGGCCATCTTGAACGGCCTATAGAGATTTCTTGCTCTACGGGAGGTTTTACATGCTTCCCACACAGACATGGAGCCAGCACAGTGGACTATGTCATGGCACAGCCGAATCTCATCTCTAGTATCCAGGATCTCACAGTTGGGCCCAGAACGGTCGGGGTGGCAGTGGATCATGCTCTGGTGTCCATGACCATCTCCTTCCAGTTCAGTGTGGCACACAGGCCACGAGTAGCAGCCCCCACTCGCTACACATTCACACGGGAGACGGATTCTGTATACATGGACGGAATCTACAGACGCCTATGCACTGAGAACCTGTGGCGACCTCTGGAGGAGCTAACTACTATACTGACACAGACATTACATGAGCCAGTAGCAGAAGCATACCCACACACCCAGCCTGAGCAGAGCCGCTGATCAGGGAGCATGCCTCATAACAGCTAGTACGATGAGGAGTGCCGCCAGACTAGAGCCACACTTCAGAGGGAGGTGCTGTTGGGGGACGTCACTCACAGACAGTCACAGATTGACTTCCGACGCCTGGTGCGGCGAAAGAAGAGGGCTTTTTTGGCTCAACTCGAGTAGGATCTATATCAGCTATTCTTGAGTCAGGACTCGCGTGAGGCGTGGCGGCTCTTTCATGAGCAGTCCCTCCCCCCTGCTATTTCCTCCACAGAGACCTGGGGTTAGTACGCATCATCTTTGTACACGGTACCTGGACAACCGCCCCTCCCCAACCCCCCCGATCCATGCCCACACGCATGTGTCTTTTTCATTGCTGAGATGGTGAAGAAATCTATTGATGACACGATGAAGACTAGGAGAGCATATGATCATGATGGCCTAGTCGCTGAGCATTTCATGCATGCCAAAGACCTACTAGCAGTGCTTCTAGCAGTTATGTTTAATTGTGCCATGTGTGAGGGCCTACCGGACACTTGGAGCTTACCTACGATCGTACCTATCTTCAAATCAGGAGACCCCACTGGGATTATCGCACTATTATGATTGGGCACACACTGGCATGGTTGTATGCATCCATTCTTGAGCAACAGCTGAGTAGATGGGCAGAGAGGGAAGGAATGCGTGCAAGTGGGCAGGCAAGATTCAGGAGAGGCTTCTCTACTCTTGACCATATCGTGACACTCAGGGCCATCATTGAGGAAGGCAGATCTCATGGGAGACGGATCTATTGTAGCTTTGTGGACTTCCGCAAAGCTTTCGACATAGTACCCAGAGCTAGACTGATGCGCAGATTACAGGAAATGGGAGTACCAACAGAAATTATTTGGGAGACCATGGCATTGTACAGATCAGTAGTAGGGCATGTACGCACCCTAGAGGGACTTTCCACACTGGTTCACTCCACTATTGGGGTGAAGCAGGGCTGCCCGCTCTCTCCTACTCTTTTCGGTATGTATGTGGATGAGGTTTCTGACTACATTGACAGCGATGGGGATAAAGGTGCTCAGTTGGCAGGGACATGGATTCCACTTTTGTTATATGCTAATGACATAGTGTTGATCTCCGAATCCCCAGAGGGAATGCAACGTCGATTGGATGCTTTGCATACGTTTGCCCACGAAAGTGATTTTTCTGTCAACCTGGGTAAAACCAAGGTTATGGTGTTTAATACCACCCCACAGTGGATCAGGAGGTCAACACCTACATTCACATACGGCCAGGAGACTGTGGAGTACACACACGCTTGGAGTGGTTTTTAGCGGACCTGCATTCTCACTCAGAAGAGTAGCTGAGACCAGACTTACTATAGCCCACGCAGCATTGGGTAGATTGAAGAGGATGTGTTCGCAGGTTCAGTTTCAGGAGCCCCGGACAAAGCTCTAGCTCTTTGACACCTTGGTCGCTTCAGCATTGCTCTATGGAATCAAGATATGGGGACCTTCATTGGATCACCACGGGAGCCAGGTAGCACAAACAGATGGGGGAACATGGAGAAACCTCTCGTCTCTATGATCTCGTGGCTCATTAGAGCCAAGGCATCAGTACCACGGGCCATTATCCGAGCAGAGCTAGCGGCCCCCCCACTAGTGGTGGAGGCTCTCACCAGATCAGTCTCCTTCATAAACCACACATGGGAACTTCCTAGAGACAGATATGCTCACATAGCACTTGAATCCTCTCGACAGGTAGCCATACAAGGAGATACAACATGTTGGTATGGGGAGATGACATCATGGTTTCAGGCACATGGGTTCAGCATAGACAGGCTGCCACCATTCCATTACTCATTGGATGCACCATCTCTCACTCTTACACAGCCAGAGATCACCAAGCTCATCCGCCAAGACCTGACCCAGCTAGACACAAGGAGGACATGGATACAACCAGCACAGGAATTGGGCACGAAGATGGCTTTCTACAGAGACCACCTTCTCCAGCTTACGGAAGATGGTTTTTTGACGAGACCCAGATACATGAATACCCACTTGTCTCATGGGATACGATGTGCTATTGGTCAGTTACGCACATCTTCTCACCAGTTGTGCGGATTGAGACTGGGAGATATAGCGGAGTACCAGCAGAGGACAGGACATGCCCCTTGTGTAACATGGAACCTGAGACAGAGTTACACCATACATGCCGCTGCCCCGTCTACTACGAGATACAAGGCCGCTTTCATTGCTTGTTCAGAGAGGATTTTGGACCACTCTCAAGAGTCATGGGATACGAAGATCAGAGATGTCTCTGTTTGTTCTTGCTCGAGCTGCGCAGACACAGAGATAGCCTGATGAATGGAGAGGCTAGCCAGTCTCAAAGACGGATCACAGACTTCTTCAAAGCAGACACGGGACAGCCGCAAGAGCCACTCCCACAGAAGAGCTCCCCCTGGTCTCACACCAGAGGCACACTAATTGACCGAGCGATTGAACTGGGGAAATCCAGGCGCCCGCGACTGCGAAGAACTACACAGCATCGACGGAGGCTACGACAGAAAATTCAGAGCACGCTGGCCAGGCATGCACGACGCCCGGTCAAACTACTAACCATGGAGGAAATTGATGAGATTCGCCAATGATCGATGCTAGATCTCTTGTGATTCAGCTATCCCAACAAGCCGCCCATTTTTTGCTTAGTTTTTTGCTTGGCTCACATCGACCAACTTATGACCCCATAGCATATATCTTTGTTTTGTACTGTTGTTAGGTTATTTTGTTACTCTGACTTTGTATCAAATCCACCACTTTGTAACTTTCGGGTCTCATAGGTTACTATGGCCTTTTGAAGATGTTAATATAACATTTCATTTCACACACACACACACATTTTGTCTTCAATTCCATGCCGGCCCCCATCCCTCTGCTCCCCTTCACACTAGTCAACACAAAGCCTCCCTCCCCCCCCCCCCCTCCCCCCCCCCCCTCCCTCAAATTCTAGCTAAATCCTTCTGCGTCAATGTAGGACTTTTTTGCAGGCATCTGTTGTCCCTTCTCTCTCTCTCTCTCTCTCTCTCTCTCTCTCTCTCTCTCTCTCTCTCTCTCTCTCTCTAGGGTATACCTCACTCAGTTGTGCTCACAAGAAAGAAGGTAGGGCCAAGGAGAGGCGAAGCTAAGCTATTGAGTGTTCTCTGTTATGCATGCCTTACACTTTTCAGTGGGAATGTAGTTAAGAGTAAGAAGGCTAGATCCTCCTTTATTTTATGCCCATGAAACTTGAGGCTCGCCTTGCCAATCACTGTTCGTTGCAGATGATCTGACAGGCTTGAATTCTAGCTGCAAGCTTGCTGAGACAAACACTTTTCCCCTTCAGAATGCAGGTCCCTTGTTCGTTGTAACTCTAGGAAGAGAGAGAGATAGAGAGAGAGAGAGAGATTTTTTAGTGCATTTAATTTATTTTAGAGAAAATTACCAAAATATCCTTGTAATTTATAGAAAATCCCAAAATACCCCTCAAAGTTGAAAATTTTCCAAAGTGCCCCTCATATTTGGCCAAAAAATCCCAAAATGCCCTTCAATTCTGCCAAAATTCCCAAAATACCCCTAATGAACCTCACAAACATCTCCAAAAACAATTTGTTTGCAAATCTTCATAGGAAGATTGGTTTCCCTCAATAGAAGATGATAGAAGTAGGACTTTAGATCTAATTAAGGGCTCTTTAGATGAAATCTTTCATCATTTTTGAACACAGATGCCTTTCTCTTTGTATGCCTCTCTTTGTGAGCTCATTGGCTAATAATTTTGTCAAAGATGCTAAAAGATAGATCTCCATTGTCATAAGCATTGTACTACGCAAAAATTTGGGGAAAATCCATCCCAAAATAATGCAAGGATATATTGGGAAATTTTCAAATTTGAGGGGTATTTTGGGAATTTTCACAAATTAAAGGAATTATTTTGGCAATTTTTTCTTCATTTTATTATCCTGCATGTTAAGTTAAAACATGGTTTTCTCACGCATGTCTTCTCATGTGCACCCCCAGTAGTGCTTCTCAACGTCTACAAAGAGATGGAGAGAGGAGGTGGGGTGGGGATGTTGCAGCAACAACAGCAACAGTCCATGGTCTTGTTCACACATAGTCAGCTCCAAGAGTTGCAGATCCACGCGTTGATCTACAAGCACATGGTTTGCGATGTGAACATGTCCTTGGAGCTCATTCTTCTTGTCCGTATAAGCATGCCTCTCTAAGCTGGCATGCCGATAGCTGGTTTTTGGTTCCAGGGATTAGATGGGGCCAGAGTTTCAGCATAGCCTCGGTTTTACAAGCTAAGGTTTACGATCCTCTATGGATTGGCCATTTTTTGGATTCTCTGCAATCAACCATTGCTGGAGGGGTGCCTGGAGTTTGGATAGCTTATGTTACTTAATCAAATATGAATTTATATTGTAGCAACAATCACCTTCATGCATTGGAGTTTTGAATCCTCTACGGATTGACCATTTTCTTGGACTTCTTGCACTTGACATTATGGTAGAGATTAATCAAAAAAGCAATTTGTGGTACAATTCTCTTTACTTTTGCTCGAGAAAATGACACTCTCGGTTTTCTTTGCTGTGTGTATTGATTTCCTCCCTTTAAACTAATTCTACATATTGGCAACTCATATTCTATGAGTAGAGTATATAAGGGTGGTTTTAGGGCAATTCCTTCCATTCTTAAAATAAGCCTTGTACTTCTCATAGAAACTATTAGGAGGGCTTTTGAAAATAAACAAAATTATGAGACCACTTTTTTCCACTAATCAATACGGTCATAGGAGGTCACTCTTTAAAGAATGAAAACTATTCATTGCCTAATGTTCTCAGACAGGCTCTTAGACACAATCAATGGTTTCATAAAATAAAAGTTGTTTGTGAATCCAGGCATGGTTGTGGCATTGCTCTATAAGACAAAAGAAAACACTTGAGGGTGTGCACCTTACAAAATCCTCTATATCATGTCTGATCACACCCTAATAAAAGACCCCTTTACAATGTATTGTCAAGATAGTAATTAGATTGTGCAATATGTCAAGAAGAAGGTTCTTCTATAACATTTTGTTGTACTTGAAGAATTGTCATCATGAACGATAACCTTTGTATCTAGTCCTCTGGAAAAAGAGAACACCTCTTCTAAATCTCTTAGTACTTAATGAACTACACATTTTTTCAACATTTTCTACCAATGTTGTCAGAGAATAACATTTACTTTTAGATTCAATGGAATTTAACAATGAAAGGAGAGAGTTTTTCTTTAAGAGAGAGATAGCAAGGAGAACATAGGTTGTGCTGGGTTGATTTCTTTACACAAGTATATATTAAAACACGTTAACCATGCACATAATTCAAAGAGAATAACCAATTAAGATTGAGAACTCACTGAGGACTAAGTTTTCTTGGAGCCGATTCCCCCTTCAAAAGTATTGTTAGAAAATAGGACGTAGCCAAGTAGATATTAGAGTAGTTTACTTAACGGAGAGAAATAATTTTCACACACGAGATATTAGAGAGAGAAAGAGAGAGAGAGAGCACATGATATAACTGGTTCACCCAATGTGGGTTACATCCATGGGAAAGCAGCCACTCAATGTCTTTAATGCTTCAAACAAAAAGTAGGTTACAAAGGGATTATACCCTTAATAGAGCTTTTGCCTTGCTTCACTCTCACCACCTTTCTCACACCTTGTTGCATCAACTTCACAATTCACCATGATGCATTTTGTGTGTAGAAGAGACCTCTTTTTATAGGCCAAAAGGGTTGCCCTTTCTCATGAGAGGCAATCGTATGTAGCCGCCCTTGTGTAGACAAACCCAGGTTGGACTCTCCAATGCGCCCATGTGTGGCTGTCCTTGAGAAGACAAGTCCGCCTTGAAATCATCTATCGGCCATTGACTTCCAACCACCAGCCGACCGCCAAAGGACCGGACATTTTTCAACCACTTTTTGGTTGCCAGCCGGCCATAATATTCCGACAGAAGGGAATCTTTTGTGGGTGTGAATTTCTGGTTTTTTGACAAGTGGTTTTTCTTCACTCGTGCTGGATTCTCCTCATAACAGGGGCCTTACAAATATACTTTTTTAATACAAAAATTTACAAGGGGTAAATCACACTCCATCTATACTATATATAATTGATCTTAAAATTTTCAAGGAAGGAGAGGCATCAATGTGTCACTCTCTCCTTCGTTCAAGAACCTCAAGAAACATTTGGTTTGAAATATAAAAGTGAAGGGTAAATCATAAGTCATTTGGTTTGAAATGCAAAAGTGAAGAGCAAGTAGCAAGTACTCTGAAGGGTAAGTAACAAAGTGAAAGGTTAGTAGCAAGTACTTTGATGGTAAAAAATGAAAAGACTTAATTTTGACTTCTCATATCTGTCAAAAAGACCAAGTACGTACTGGCTCTACACTCCAATCTATTAATTAATTAGAATGAAAGATTCCCTCTCCCACTTTAGACAAAGTAAATTTTTTGCTCCTTGCCCTGGTTCCCCTGCACATCTCCCCTTGCTCTCTCCTGCCGAAACTCACATGAATCCTCTCGTCCCTCTCTTTTTCTTTGGACTCTCGCCTTGAGCTACTATCGTAATGATGCAACCCTCCACCCTCATTCGTGTCATCGGTGTCCTCAACACCCTCACTTGTACAAGTGTGTCCTAGCTGCTCTAGTATTGGACTTGTCTGCCTGCTTCCGCCCCGCTCCCGCCGCTGCCATTGAAATGGATCACACCCAATACGTGGAGAAAGCCCGAATGTGAACACGATACAGGTCTGCCCAGCACCTGCATGAGTCCTTCCTCTCTCTCCAGCAAGCCTCCATATTGCCAGCTTCTGCAGACGTGGACAAGTAGATGCTGGCAGCAGCACACCACTAAGAGGCCCTTCTTACATCTGCAAAATCAAAAAGAAAACAAAGTAAAAAAGATACAAAAACATGATAATTAGCCCAATAATCCTAATTTAGCACACTATGTGATCTTCCCGCTTACATTGACATAACGTTTAGCAGGTCCCTCGGAGTGTCAGCCCTTGAGCTCAGACAGCTTATCAAGGCAACTACTTCGGCCATTTCCTGTAAAGTTTTTTTGTGAGCTAAACCTTGCTCTCTTAGCACATGATTCAATCCCTGACGTCAACCTTTCTCTCACAGCAACCACTGAGCTTCTAGCCCTCTTCTACTTGCAATCAGGATCTCTTGCTCCATAGCACGCCTCTGAGTGTACATTTTGTGGTGTCGATCAGCGCTGAAGCCAAAAACAGATGTGCCACCAGATTTAGCTCCAATTCTACTCCCCCCCACACACACACATGCACACATTTCTCTCTCATGCCTGACTTGCATGTCACTATCCTTCTCTCTCCCTCTCTCCCTTTGCCTCGCCCTCATTTGCGACCTGTGTTGCAAACAAACCCGACAAAACAAGAAAGAGAGAGAAAGAGTCACTTTCAGGCCCTTGTGCTTACCCACCATTTCTTGCGCTCGACGCCTCGCTTGCAGATGAGTTTGTTATCAATGGCAAAAAAATAAAATCTCCCTGTCTCCCTCGGTCTGTGTGTTAATGTGACATTTCTCCCTCTATCTCCCTTTCCCTCCCCTCCACGTGTCATAATAGCCTTTTTTTTTCTCCACAAGGTTCCAACAAGCATCTGCTCAGATTCTCATTAATCAAACCTCTTCGCAAAATTGGGCCGGCCTACTTAGTACTATATATATATATATATATATATATATATATATATATATATATATATATATATATATATATATATATATATATATATATAATTTAAACTCTTTAGCAAGGCCATGGAGTTTCACTTTAGCCTTCAATTTTGAAGGGTGATTACTTTTGTTTTTATAAAGGGTGGCTCTACTTAGTAGCTTGAGAAAATACAAGCAGCGAGTTGTGCTATGTGTCAATAAGTTGGTCCATCTCGAACATGCACGCGTGTGTGTGTGTGTGTGTGTGTGTGTGTGTGTGTGTGTGTGTGTGTGTGTGTGTGTGTGTGTGTGTGTGTGTGTGTGTGTGTGAGAGAGAGAGAGAGAGAGAGAGAGAGAGATGCGGCACATCACAAGTCTGAAACAAAGAGATCAGGTTTCATTTTCTATGGCACCGTCATCGCAGGTCTTAGAGAGAGAGAGACAGAGAGAGAGAGAGATAGAGAGAGAGAGACGTCTTCATTATTGGTTGCAGCTCTGTGTGTGTGTGTATGTATGAGAGAGAGAGAGAGAGGTCCAATCCCATTCAGTCCTACTGAGGAGTGTATGTGTCTATTTTTGTTCAAAAGAGAGAGAGAGTGTCATTGATTGCCCTTGGCGCTTTATAGAGAATGCCCCCCCCCCCCCCCCCCAAAACTCAATTGCCTCCTGCTACTACAGTGCTCACGGTAATGGCCGTGCAAGGCGGGTCTTTAATTCAGTGTTTCGAAAAAATGTGATAGTGTAAAAACCTACAAAATAAACCTAATGTTCTAAATTTCCTCTTGGAAAATTAAAGGAAATCAATTTTGTATATTTAAAAAAATGATCTTTCTAGAACACTGATGTGATTGCATTGGAGGATGATCATTGCCAGTCTAGGGTATTGGCCTTGGTCTTGGAGTTAGCAATCCTTTGCTCATTTGGATCCTCCTTGGTGCTGCATACCTAATGTGGGCCCTTTGCCTCACCTTAGGAAAATGATGATTACGGTCTCTTATTGTACGGCTGTCACCATGCATGTGCCTCCATTGTAGGACTGCCTCCATGTCATTTTGCTTACATTTAGAGCCTGGTCAATTTGGAATGACTAAATAGCTTTCCAATTTTGTTTGCAAGTCAAGAAAACCGGTGGCTTTGAAGATAAACGCTTGATTTGACTGAGTGATGAGACAGATCTTCTGCAAGTCCTTGTTAATCAAAAGGGAAGCCCTTTTTTAAACAAAGTGAAACTTTTTTCGCTGTCGCACGCATTTCCAAAGACGCTTTTAGTGTGTGTTTTCTTTTATTGCTTCTTTTTTTTTCAAGGAATAATGTGTAATGTGTATCTTTTACCTTTCAACCATGTGAAAGGCTATGCTTATTTTAAGGCTATTAACTATCGCAATTAGATAGGTAAAGAGAGCCGGCTCGTGACCGGGTAAAAAGTAGGTTCGGTAGTACACATGACAAGGCTCTTGGCCTCTCACATGATTCATTTTAATACTACAAAAACTAGACATGCAGGCTGAGAGAGAGAGAGAGAGAGCGGGAGGGAGGGAGGGAGGGAGAGAGAGATGTTTTTCTTCCTAGTGATGTGGTTTGAGACCCGTTAATCTTGAGACCGACTAATTTCAACTCTCAGCTATTAAGTTTAGGGAAACCTTATCCAATCCAAACATTGTTGGCAACAAGTTGTCATGTTGCATAGCAAGTTAGGAGGAAGAGAGAGAGAGAGAGAGAGAGAGAGAGAGAGAGAGAGAGAGAGAGAGCAGAGAAATGAGAGAGAGAGAGAGAGAGAGAGAGAGAGAGAGCGAGAATGAGAGAGAGAGAGAGAAGAAGAAGAAGAAGATCACAAGAGACCTAAAAATTTTAGCCGATGAACGTTGAATCTTGAACTCAAGGGCCTGCATGCTCATATACTTATACAAGGAGAGAGGGACATAACTTTTAGTATCATAGAAACAATGGCAGTGACCTCAAAGGTTAATGAGAGAGAGAGAGAGAGAGAGAGAGAGAGAGAGAGAGAGAGAGAGATCATCCTTAAAGGTCAGATTGACTAATGTGACCGAGTACAACATGTAACATGCTTGAAGACTATGGATATAAGGGTGGCCACTGACAAGTTGAATCCATGAGGTGGCTAGGAGAGAAAGGTATGTAGGCCATGGTATGGGCGAAAATGTGGGTAAAGCAAGTTTGATGTGATCAAAAGCTAAGCACTCATGTAGAGTATATTAATCATACTCTCAAATTGTTAAGGGATGTAATTCGCATACAAAAAGAGACTCCCCTCCATGTACTGCCTCAATGCTTTGTCTCGCATTTAAGGGAGTGGGAGCTAAGCCAAATGGCTGCTATGGTATGGAATATGGGTAAAGGCAAGCATGTGAAGGATTGAATACAGTCTGCTCTCTCAAAAAAGAACATGCATGTGTGTGTGTGTGTGGTGTGTGTGTGTGTGTGTGTGTGTGTGTGTGTGTGTGTGTGTGTGTGTGTGTGTGTGTTTTGCAGCACGCCCTTTCTTTTAGCATGATGTCCAAAACTCTTACAAAGAGAAACGATTGAGTGAAATTTTCTGCTTTCATTGCCATCACATTTGAAGGTTCCAATGGTGCCAAATGTACACAAACAAACAATATGCGCCTTATATTACTAACTTGCTTATAGTCAATTGCAAGAGACCTCAACATCCATGCGACGAGTCTTGGTAGATGCAAGTGTACATGCTAGATAGATAGAGTGCAATCCAACCTGTAAATTTTGAAATTTACCCACATATAGAGACAAAGTTGCTATAGCCATCCAATCACCCCTAGGTCACACACCCATCATGAATACTTCCTTTGAGAAGAAAATGACACACTGCTCACCAAATCAGTTGTGTATACCAATGGCAAAGTTTCTTCTACTACTATGTGGTGTAATGTTGGCATGTTGGGTCATGACTGGTACATGCATCCTAAGTGCCAACAAATAGCAGTTGATGATCTAGTTGACTATGATGCCCCAAATGCAAGACCAAAACTACACGAGAGAAGCATGGGAGAGTTGATATCATGACCAATCTTTGCTTGGTAAGGATGGTGAGAGGGGATGCTAATGCATGTAAAGAGTTCGTCGTTCAATGCAAACACTATATCCAAAGAAGGATATCAGCTCTCTATTAGTCTATTTAGAGGGCCACTACCACTCACCGGGTCCCATATCAATTGTGTCAGGGAGACATCTCTAGCCTATGTCTCTAGCCTAATCGCAAATTGGTTCCCTCCTTAGAGAGAAACATAGGATTTTAAGACAAGACATCATGCGAAGGGATCCCATTACTTAATTCATTCCCAAGAGACATCAAATTGACCTGATAATTCTTGAACTTAACA